>NW_024396978.1:0-91398 GCF_905163445.1 Pararge aegeria | reverse complement strand
ATATAGACGCGCAAGGTCGTTACACGAACCGCTTACCATTATAGTAAAGTACTATGCAAACACACATAACATATACGCAATAAGGGAACTTTAAATTGGAGATTTTACCCTACCACACCCGTCTGTCTCATTTTGAAAACTATTCAAAATAATTGCTATTTTTCATTCTCATTCAAATATAAATAATAGTAAAAAATAATATATAATTTTTGACTGAACTGAACCCAAGTGCCCCTCATATACATGTTCTAACCTAACCTAACCTAAATCTAGTTTTGATTCCTTTAGACTTTAGATTCAAGATTTAATGTGAATATATGCATTAATAAAAACTCATTACTATTTTAATACTAGTTATGCTGCTGTTGATGCACTGATGAAAGCCAGATAGCTAGATCAGTGTTTAGTTAGTCGTAGTTGCCGGTGGGCTTAGGTCTAAAGGAATCCAAACTAGTTTTAAAAGGTTTGGATAGGTTAGGTTAGGTTAGAACATGAATAAGACGGGTGTCCGGCCTGCGGCCGGGCACTTAGGTTCCGTTTAAAAAAAATAAAAACAAAAAAAAAACGTACCACTACAAAGTACTCTTGTTTATATTAGAAGATATTGTAAAATAACAATAAGTTTAATTTTTTTTTTTTTTTCACTAACACATTAGGCCCGTCGCGCCGCGCCACTACTATATGGGGCGAAGGTGCGAAGGTGACGGCGACGACAAAGTACCGAGTCTAAGGAGTCTGATGGCGGCGCCACACAGTGGCGTTATGTCTCTATAAAAGTGGTGGTCTTTTATTATATTATTTATTAATGGTATTTTTTTAATATCATATCAATACTGTACCCCGCACGGGGGGGAGGTAGTGACGAAAAATAAGGATACGAGGTCTCGTAATCGCAATGAGTTTCTGCGACTACCATTGTTTGTCGCGGGTAACGGGGAATCAGGGTTCGATTCCGGTGAGGGAGCCTGAGAATCTGCTACCACATCCAAGGAAGGCAGCAGGCGCGCAAATTACCCCCTCCCGGCACGGGGAGGTAGGGGTAGGTAGTGACGAAAAATAATGATACGGGACTCTTACGAGGCCTCGTAATCGGAATGAGTACACTTCAAATATTTTAACGAGGTAAAATTTAAGGGCATTGAGGGTCTGGTGCCAGTGGTGGTTGATTAGATGCACACACTATACTTTTATAATTATCCTATACAAGTACCAGTACAATTATTAAATATAGACGCGCAAGGTCGTTACACGAACCGCTTACCATTATAGTAAAGTACTATGCAAACACACATAACATATACGCAATAAGGGAACTTTAAATTGGAGATTTTACCCTACCACACCCGTCTGTCTCATTTTGAAAACTATTCAAAATAATTGCTATTTTTCATTCTCATTCAAATATAAATAATAGTAAAAAATAATATATAATTTTTGACTGAACTGAACCCAAGTGCCCCTCATATACATGTTCTAACCTAACCTAACCTAAATCTAGTTTTGATTCCTTTAGACTTTAGATTCAAGATTTAATGTGAATATATGCATTAATAAAAACTCATTACTATTTTAATACTAGTTATGCTGCTGTTGATGCACTGATGAAAGCCAGATAGCTAGATCAGTGTTTAGTTAGTCGTAGTTGCCGGTGGGCTTAGGTCTAAAGGAATCCAAACTAGTTTTAAAAGGTTTGGATAGGTTAGGTTAGGTTAGAACATGAATAAGACGGGTGTCCGGCCTGCGGCCGGGCACTTAGGTTCCGTTTAAAAAAAATAAAAACAAAAAAAAAACGTACCACTACAAAGTACTCTTGTTTATATTAGAAGATATTGTAAAATAACAATAAGTTTAATTTTTTTTTTTTTTTCACTAACACATTAGGCCCGTCGCGCCGCGCCACTACTATATGGGGCGAAGGTGCGAAGGTGACGGCGACGACAAAGTACCGAGTCTAAGGAGTCTGATGGCGGCGCCACACAGTGGCGTTATGTCTCTATAAAAGTGGTGGTCTTTTATTATATTATTTATTAATGGTATTTTTTTAATATCATATCAATACTGTACCCCGCACGGGGGGGAGGTAGTGACGAAAAATAAGGATACGAGGTCTCGTAATCGCAATGAGTTTCTGCGACTACCATTGTTTGTCGCGGGTAACGGGGAATCAGGGTTCGATTCCGGTGAGGGAGCCTGAGAATCTGCTACCACATCCAAGGAAGGCAGCAGGCGCGCAAATTACCCCCTCCCGGCACGGGGAGGTAGGGGTAGGTAGTGACGAAAAATAATGATACGGGACTCTTACGAGGCCTCGTAATCGGAATGAGTACACTTCAAATATTTTAACGAGGTAAAATTTAAGGGCATTGAGGGTCTGGTGCCAGTGGTGGTTGATTAGATGCACACACTATACTTTTATAATTATCCTATACAAGTACCAGTACAATTATTAAATATAGACGCGCAAGGTCGTTACACGAACCGCTTACCATTATAGTAAAGTACTATGCAAACACACATAACATATACGCAATAAGGGAACTTTAAATTGGAGATTTTACCCTACCACACCCGTCTGTCTCATTTTGAAAACTATTCAAAATAATTGCTATTTTTCATTCTCATTCAAATATAAATAATAGTAAAAAATAATATATAATTTTTGACTGAACTGAACCCAAGTGCCCCTCATATACATGTTCTAACCTAACCTAACCTAAATCTAGTTTTGATTCCTTTAGACTTTAGATTCAAGATTTAATGTGAATATATGCATTAATAAAAACTCATTACTATTTTAATACTAGTTATGCTGCTGTTGATGCACTGATGAAAGCCAGATAGCTAGATCAGTGTTTAGTTAGTCGTAGTTGCCGGTGGGCTTAGGTCTAAAGGAATCCAAACTAGTTTTAAAAGGTTTGGATAGGTTAGGTTAGGTTAGAACATGAATAAGACGGGTGTCCGGCCTGCGGCCGGGCACTTAGGTTCCGTTTAAAAAAAATAAAAACAAAAAAAAAACGTACCACTACAAAGTACTCTTGTTTATATTAGAAGATATTGTAAAATAACAATAAGTTTAATTTTTTTTTTTTTTTCACTAACACATTAGGCCCGTCGCGCCGCGCCACTACTATATGGGGCGAAGGTGCGAAGGTGACGGCGACGACAAAGTACCGAGTCTAAGGAGTCTGATGGCGGCGCCACACAGTGGCGTTATGTCTCTATAAAAGTGGTGGTCTTTTATTATATTATTTATTAATGGTATTTTTTTAATATCATATCAATACTGTACCCCGCACGGGGGGGAGGTAGTGACGAAAAATAAGGATACGAGGTCTCGTAATCGCAATGAGTTTCTGCGACTACCATTGTTTGTCGCGGGTAACGGGGAATCAGGGTTCGATTCCGGTGAGGGAGCCTGAGAATCTGCTACCACATCCAAGGAAGGCAGCAGGCGCGCAAATTACCCCCTCCCGGCACGGGGAGGTAGGGGTAGGTAGTGACGAAAAATAATGATACGGGACTCTTACGAGGCCTCGTAATCGGAATGAGTACACTTCAAATATTTTAACGAGGTAAAATTTAAGGGCATTGAGGGTCTGGTGCCAGTGGTGGTTGATTAGATGCACACACTATACTTTTATAATTATCCTATACAAGTACCAGTACAATTATTAAATATAGACGCGCAAGGTCGTTACACGAACCGCTTACCATTATAGTAAAGTACTATGCAAACACACATAACATATACGCAATAAGGGAACTTTAAATTGGAGATTTTACCCTACCACACCCGTCTGTCTCATTTTGAAAACTATTCAAAATAATTGCTATTTTTCATTCTCATTCAAATATAAATAATAGTAAAAAATAATATATAATTTTTGACTGAACTGAACCCAAGTGCCCCTCATATACATGTTCTAACCTAACCTAACCTAAATCTAGTTTTGATTCCTTTAGACTTTAGATTCAAGATTTAATGTGAATATATGCATTAATAAAAACTCATTACTATTTTAATACTAGTTATGCTGCTGTTGATGCACTGATGAAAGCCAGATAGCTAGATCAGTGTTTAGTTAGTCGTAGTTGCCGGTGGGCTTAGGTCTAAAGGAATCCAAACTAGTTTTAAAAGGTTTGGATAGGTTAGGTTAGGTTAGAACATGAATAAGACGGGTGTCCGGCCTGCGGCCGGGCACTTAGGTTCCGTTTAAAAAAAATAAAAACAAAAAAAAAACGTACCACTACAAAGTACTCTTGTTTATATTAGAAGATATTGTAAAATAACAATAAGTTTAATTTTTTTTTTTTTTTCACTAACACATTAGGCCCGTCGCGCCGCGCCACTACTATATGGGGCGAAGGTGCGAAGGTGACGGCGACGACAAAGTACCGAGTCTAAGGAGTCTGATGGCGGCGCCACACAGTGGCGTTATGTCTCTATAAAAGTGGTGGTCTCTTATTATATTATTTATTAATGGTATTTTTTTAATATCATATCAATACTGTACCCCGCACGGGGGGGAGGTAGTGACGAAAAATAAGGATACGAGGTCTCGTAATCGCAATGAGTTTCTGCGACTACCATTGTTTGTCGCGGGTAACGGGGAATCAGGGTTCGATTCCGGTGAGGGAGCCTGAGAATCTGCTACCACATCCAAGGAAGGCAGCAGGCGCGCAAATTACCCCCTCCCGGCACGGGGAGGTAGGGGTAGGTAGTGCCGAAAAATAATGATACGGGACTCTTACGAGGCCTCGTAATCGGAATGAGTACACTTCAAATATTTTAACGAGGTAAAATTTAAGGGCATTGAGGGTCTGGTGCCAGTGGTGGTTGATTAGATGCACACACTATACTTTTATAATTATCCTATACAAGTACCAGTACAATTATTAAATATAGACGCGCAAGGTCGTTACACGAACCGCTTACCATTATAGTAAAGTACTATGCAAACACACATAACATATACGCAATAAGGGAACTTTAAATTGGAGATTTTACCCTACCACACCCGTCTGTCTCATTTTGAAAACTATTCAAAATAATTGCTATTTTTCATTCTCATTCAAATATAAATAATAGTAAAAAATAATATATAATTTTTGACTGAACTGAACCCAAGTGCCCCTCATATACATGTTCTAACCTAACCTAACCTAAATCTAGTTTTGATTCCTTTAGACTTTAGATTCAAGATTTAATGTGAATATATGCATTAATAAAAACTCATTACTATTTTAATACTAGTTATGCTGCTGTTGATGCACTGATGAAAGCCAGATAGCTAGATCAGTGTTTAGTTAGTCGTAGTTGCCGGTGGGCTTAGGTCTAAAGGAATCCAAACTAGTTTTAAAAGGTTTGGATAGGTTAGGTTAGGTTAGAACATGAATAAGACGGGTGTCCGGCCTGCGGCCGGGCACTTAGGTTCCGTTTAAAAAAATAAAAACAAAAAAAAAACGTACCACTACAAAGTACTCTTGTTTATATTAGAAGATATTGTAAAATAACAATAAGTTTAATTTTTTTTTTTTTTTCACTAACACATTAGGCCCGTCGCGCCGCGCCACTACTATATGGGGCGAAGGTGCGAAGGTGACGGCGACGACAAAGTACCGAGTCTAAGGAGTCTGATGGCGGCGCCACACAGTGGCGTTATGTCTCTATAAAAGTGGTGGTCTCTTATTATATTATTTATTAATGGTATTTTTTTAATATCATATCAATACTGTACCCCGCACGGGGGGGAGGTAGTGACGAAAAATAAGGATACGAGGTCTCGTAATCGCAATGAGTTTCTGCGACTACCATTGTTTGTCGCGGGTAACGGGGAATCAGGGTTCGATTCCGGTGAGGGAGCCTGAGAATCTGCTACCACATCCAAGGAAGGCAGCAGGCGCGCAAATTACCCCCTCCCGGCACGGGGAGGTAGGGGTAGGTAGTGCCGAAAAATAATGATACGGGACTCTTACGAGGCCTCGTAATCGGAATGAGTACACTTCAAATATTTTAACGAGGTAAAATTTAAGGGCATTGAGGGTCTGGTGCCAGTGGTGGTTGATTAGATGCACACACTATACTTTTATAATTATCCTATACAAGTACCAGTACAATTATTAAATATAGACGCGCAAGGTCGTTACACGAACCGCTTACCATTATAGTAAAGTACTATGCAAACACACATAACATATACGCAATAAGGGAACTTTAAATTGGAGATTTTACCCTACCACACCCGTCTGTCTCATTTTGAAAACTATTCAAAATAATTGCTATTTTTCATTCTCATTCAAATATAAATAATAGTAAAAAATAATATATAATTTTTGACTGAACTGAACCCAAGTGCCCCTCATATACATGTTCTAACCTAACCTAACCTAAATCTAGTTTTGATTCCTTTAGACTTTAGATTCAAGATTTAATGTGAATATATGCATTAATAAAAACTCATTACTATTTTAATACTAGTTATGCTGCTGTTGATGCACTGATGAAAGCCAGATAGCTAGATCAGTGTTTAGTTAGTCGTAGTTGCCGGTGGGCTTAGGTCTAAAGGAATCCAAACTAGTTTTAAAAGGTTTGGATAGGTTAGGTTAGGTTAGAACATGAATAAGACGGGTGACCGGCCTGCGGCCGGGCACTTAGGTTCCGTTTAAAAAAAATAAAAACAAAAAAAAAACGTACCACTACAAAGTACTCTTGTTTATATTAGAAGATATTGTAAAATAACAATAAGTTTAATTTTTTTTTTTTTTTCACTAACACATTAGGCCCGTCGCGCCGCGCCACTACTATATGGGGCGAAGGTGCGAAGGTGACGGCGACGACAAAGTACCGAGTCTAAGGAGTCTGATGGCGGCGCCACACAGTGGCGTTATGTCTCTATAAAAGTGGTGGTCTCTTATTATATTATTTATTAATGGTATTTTTTTAATATCATATCAATACTGTACCCCGCACGGGGGGGAGGTAGTGACGAAAAATAAGGATACGAGGTCTCGTAATCGCAATGAGTTTCTGCGACTACCATTGTTTGTCGCGGGTAACGGGGAATCAGGGTTCGATTCCGGTGAGGGAGCCTGAGAATCTGCTACCACATCCAAGGAAGGCAGCAGGCGCGCAAATTACCCCCTCCCGGCACGGGGAGGTAGGGGTAGGTAGTGACGAAAAATAATGATACGGGACTCTTACGAGGCCTCGTAATCGGAATGAGTACACTTCAAATATTTTAACGAGGTAAAATTTAAGGGCATTGAGGGTCTGGTGCCAGTGGTGGTTGATTAGATGCACACACTATACTTTTATAATTATCCTATACAAGTACCAGTACAATTATTAAATATAGACGCGCAAGGTCGTTACACGAACCGCTTACCATTATAGTAAAGTACTATGCAAACACACATAACATATACGCAATAAGGGAACTTTAAATTGGAGATTTTACCCTACCACACCCGTCTGTCTCATTTTGAAAACTATTCAAAATAATTGCTATTTTTCATTCTCATTCAAATATAAATAATAGTAAAAAATAATATATAATTTTTGACTGAACTGAACCCAAGTGCCCCTCATATACATGTTCTAACCTAACCTAACCTAAATCTAGTTTTGATTCCTTTAGACTTTAGATTCAAGATTTAATGTGAATATATGCATTAATAAAAACTCATTACTATTTTAATACTAGTTATGCTGCTGTTGATGCACTGATGAAAGCCAGATAGCTAGATCAGTGTTTAGTTAGTCGTAGTTGCCGGTGGGCTTAGGTCTAAAGGAATCCAAACTAGTTTTAAAAGGTTTGGATAGGTTAGGTTAGGTTAGAACATGAATAAGACGGGTGTCCGGCCTGCGGCCGGGCACTTAGGTTCCGTTTAAAAAAAATAAAAACAAAAAAAAAACGTACCACTACAAAGTACTCTTGTTTATATTAGAAGATATTGTAAAATAACAATAAGTTTAATTTTTTTTTTTTTTTTCACTAACACATTAGGCCCGTCGCGCCGCGCCACTACTATATGGGGCGAAGGTGCGAAGGTGACGGCGACGACAAAGTACCGAGTCTAAGGAGTCTGATGGCGGCGCCACACAGTGGCGTTATGTCTCTATAAAAGTGGTGGTCTCTTATTATATTATTTATTAATGGTATTTTTTTAATATCATATCAATACTGTACCCCGCACGGGGGGGAGGTAGTGACGAAAAATAAGGATACGAGGTCTCGTAATCGCAATGAGTTTCTGCGACTACCATTGTTTGTCGCGGGTAACGGGGAATCAGGGTTCGATTCCGGTGAGGGAGCCTGAGAATCTGCTACCACATCCAAGGAAGGCAGCAGGCGCGCAAATTACCCCCTCCCGGCACGGGGAGGTAGGGGTAGGTAGTGACGAAAAATAATGATACGGGACTCTTACGAGGCCTCGTAATCGGAATGAGTACACTTCAAATATTTTAACGAGGTAAAATTTAAGGGCATTGAGGGTCTGGTGCCAGTGGTGGTTGATTAGATGCACACACTATACTTTTATAATTATCCTATACAAGTACCAGTACAATTATTAAATATAGACGCGCAAGGTCGTTACACGAACCGCTTACCATTATAGTAAAGTACTATGCAAACACACATAACATATACGCAATAAGGGAACTTTAAATTGGAGATTTTACCCTACCACACCCGTCTGTCTCATTTGAAAACTATTCAAAATAATTGCTATTTTTCATTCTCATTCAAATATAAATAATAGTAAAAAATAATATATAATTTTTGACTGAACTGAACCCAAGTGCCCCTCATATACATGTTCTAACCTAACCTAACCTAAATCTAGTTTTGATTCCTTTAGACTTTAGATTCAAGATTTAATGTGAATATATGCATTAATAAAAACTCATTACTATTTTAATACTAGTTATGCTGCTGTTGATGCACTGATGAAAGCCAGATAGCTAGATCAGTGTTTAGTTAGTCGTAGTTGCCGGTGGGCTTAGGTCTAAAGGAATCCAAACTAGTTTTAAAAGGTTTGGATAGGTTAGGTTAGGTTAGAACATGAATAAGACGGGTGTCCGGCCTGCGGCCGGGCACTTAGGTTCCGTTTAAAAAAAATAAAAACAAAAAAAAAACGTACCACTACAAAGTACTCTTGTTTATATTAGAAGATATTGTAAAATAACAATAAGTTTAATTTTTTTTTTTTTTTCACTAACACATTAGGCCCGTCGCGCCGCGCCACTACTATATGGGGCGAAGGTGCGAAGGTGACGGCGACGACAAAGTACCGAGTCTAAGGAGTCTGATGGCGGCGCCACACAGTGGCGTTATGTCTCTATAAAAGTGGTGGTCTTTTATTATATTATTTATTAATGGTATTTTTTTAATATCATATCAATACTGTACCCCGCACGGGGGGGAGGTAGTGACGAAAAATAAGGATACGAGGTCTCGTAATCGCAATGAGTTTCTGCGACTACCATTGTTTGTCGCGGGTAACGGGGAATCAGGGTTCGATTCCGGTGAGGGAGCCTGAGAATCTGCTACCACATCCAAGGAAGGCAGCAGGCGCGCAAATTACCCCCTCCCGGCACGGGGAGGTAGGGGTAGGTAGTGACGAAAAATAATGATACGGGACTCTTACGAGGCCTCGTAATCGGAATGAGTACACTTCAAATATTTTAACGAGGTAAAATTTAAGGGCATTGAGGGTCTGGTGCCAGTGGTGGTTGATTAGATGCACACACTATACTTTTATAATTATCCTATACAAGTACCAGTACAATTATTAAATATAGACGCGCAAGGTCGTTACACGAACCGCTTACCATTATAGTAAAGTACTATGCAAACACACATAACATATACGCAATAAGGGAACTTTAAATTGGAGATTTTACCCTACCACACCCGTCTGTCTCATTTTGAAAACTATTCAAAATAATTGCTATTTTTCATTCTCATTCAAATATAAATAATAGTAAAAAATAATATATAATTTTTGACTGAACTGAACCCAAGTGCCCCTCATATACATGTTCTAACCTAACCTAACCTAAATCTAGTTTTGATTCCTTTAGACTTTAGATTCAAGATTTAATGTGAATATATGCATTAATAAAAACTCATTACTATTTTAATACTAGTTATGCTGCTGTTGATGCACTGATGAAAGCCAGATAGCTAGATCAGTGTTTAGTTAGTCGTAGTTGCCGGTGGGCTTAGGTCTAAAGGAATCCAAACTAGTTTTAAAAGGTTTGGATAGGTTAGGTTAGGTTAGAACATGAATAAGACGGGTGTCCGGCCTGCGGCCGGGCACTTAGGTTCCGTTTAAAAAAAATAAAAACAAAAAAAAAACGTACCACTACAAAGTACTCTTGTTTATATTAGAAGATATTGTAAAATAACAATAAGTTTAATTTTTTTTTTTTTTTCACTAACACATTAGGCCCGTCGCGCCGCGCCACTACTATATGGGGCGAAGGTGCGAAGGTGACGGCGACGACAAAGTACCGAGTCTAAGGAGTCTGATGGCGGCGCCACACAGTGGCGTTATGTCTCTATAAAAGTGGTGGTCTTTTATTATATTATTTATTAATGGTATTTTTTTAATATCATATCAATACTGTACCCCGCACGGGGGGGAGGTAGTGACGAAAAATAAGGATACGAGGTCTCGTAATCGCAATGAGTTTCTGCGACTACCATTGTTTGTCGCGGGTAACGGGGAATCAGGGTTCGATTCCGGTGAGGGAGCCTGAGAATCTGCTACCACATCCAAGGAAGGCAGCAGGCGCGCAAATTACCCCCTCCCGGCACGGGGAGGTAGGGGTAGGTAGTGACGAAAAATAATGATACGGGACTCTTACGAGGCCTCGTAATCGGAATGAGTACACTTCAAATATTTTAACGAGGTAAAATTTAAGGGCATTGAGGGTCTGGTGCCAGTGGTGGTTGATTAGATGCACACACTATACTTTTATAATTATCCTATACAAGTACCAGTACAATTATTAAATATAGACGCGCAAGGTCGTTACACGAACCGCTTACCATTATAGTAAAGTACTATGCAAACACACATAACATATACGCAATAAGGGAACTTTAAATTGGAGATTTTACCCTACCACACCCGTCTGTCTCATTTTGAAAACTATTCAAAATAATTGCTATTTTTCATTCTCATTCAAATATAAATAATAGTAAAAAATAATATATAATTTTTGACTGAACTGAACCCAAGTGCCCCTCATATACATGTTCTAACCTAACCTAACCTAAATCTAGTTTTGATTCCTTTAGACTTTAGATTCAAGATTTAATGTGAATATATGCATTAATAAAAACTCATTACTATTTTAATACTAGTTATGCTGCTGTTGATGCACTGATGAAAGCCAGATAGCTAGATCAGTGTTTAGTTAGTCGTAGTTGCCGGTGGGCTTAGGTCTAAAGGAATCCAAACTAGTTTTAAAAGGTTTGGATAGGTTAGGTTAGGTTAGAACATGAATAAGACGGGTGTCCGGCCTGCGGCCGGGCACTTAGGTTCCGTTTAAAAAAAATAAAAACAAAAAAAAAACGTACCACTACAAAGTACTCTTGTTTATATTAGAAGATATTGTAAAATAACAATAAGTTTAATTTTTTTTTTTTTTTCACTAACACATTAGGCCCGTCGCGCCGCGCCACTACTATATGGGGCGAAGGTGCGAAGGTGACGGCGACGACAAAGTACCGAGTCTAAGGAGTCTGATGGCGGCGCCACACAGTGGCGTTATGTCTCTATAAAAGTGGTGGTCTTTTATTATATTATTTATTAATGGTATTTTTTTAATATCATATCAATACTGTACCCCGCACGGGGGGGAGGTAGTGACGAAAAATAAGGATACGAGGTCTCGTAATCGCAATGAGTTTCTGCGACTACCATTGTTTGTCGCGGGTAACGGGGAATCAGGGTTCGATTCCGGTGAGGGAGCCTGAGAATCTGCTACCACATCCAAGGAAGGCAGCAGGCGCGCAAATTACCCCCTCCCGGCACGGGGAGGTAGGGGTAGGTAGTGACGAAAAATAATGATACGGGACTCTTACGAGGCCTCGTAATCGGAATGAGTACACTTCAAATATTTTAACGAGGTAAAATTTAAGGGCATTGAGGGTCTGGTGCCAGTGGTGGTTGATTAGATGCACACACTATACTTTTATAATTATCCTATACAAGTACCAGTACAATTATTAAATATAGACGCGCAAGGTCGTTACACGAACCGCTTACCATTATAGTAAAGTACTATGCAAACACACATAACATATACGCAATAAGGGAACTTTAAATTGGAGATTTTACCCTACCACACCCGTCTGTCTCATTTTGAAAACTATTCAAAATAATTGCTATTTTTCATTCTCATTCAAATATAAATAATAGTAAAAAATAATATATAATTTTTGACTGAACTGAACCCAAGTGCCCCTCATATACATGTTCTAACCTAACCTAACCTAAATCTAGTTTTGATTCCTTTAGACTTTAGATTCAAGATTTAATGTGAATATATGCATTAATAAAAACTCATTACTATTTTAATACTAGTTATGCTGCTGTTGATGCACTGATGAAAGCCAGATAGCTAGATCAGTGTTTAGTTAGTCGTAGTTGCCGGTGGGCTTAGGTCTAAAGGAATCCAAACTAGTTTTAAAAGGTTTGGATAGGTTAGGTTAGGTTAGAACATGAATAAGACGGGTGTCCGGCCTGCGGCCGGGCACTTAGGTTCCGTTTAAAAAAAATAAAAACAAAAAAAAAACGTACCACTACAAAGTACTCTTGTTTATATTAGAAGATATTGTAAAATAACAATAAGTTTAATTTTTTTTTTTTTTTCACTAACACATTAGGCCCGTCGCGCCGCGCCACTACTATATGGGGCGAAGGTGCGAAGGTGACGGCGACGACAAAGTACCGAGTCTAAGGAGTCTGATGGCGGCGCCACACAGTGGCGTTATGTCTCTATAAAAGTGGTGGTCTTTTATTATATTATTTATTAATGGTATTTTTTTAATATCATATCAATACTGTACCCCGCACGGGGGGGAGGTAGTGACGAAAAATAAGGATACGAGGTCTCGTAATCGCAATGAGTTTCTGCGACTACCATTGTTTGTCGCGGGTAACGGGGAATCAGGGTTCGATTCCGGTGAGGGAGCCTGAGAATCTGCTACCACATCCAAGGAAGGCAGCAGGCGCGCAAATTACCCCCTCCCGGCACGGGGAGGTAGGGGTAGGTAGTGACGAAAAATAATGATACGGGACTCTTACGAGGCCTCGTAATCGGAATGAGTACACTTCAAATATTTTAACGAGGTAAAATTTAAGGGCATTGAGGGTCTGGTGCCAGTGGTGGTTGATTAGATGCACACACTATACTTTTATAATTATCCTATACAAGTACCAGTACAATTATTAAATATAGACGCGCAAGGTCGTTACACGAACCGCTTACCATTATAGTAAAGTACTATGCAAACACACATAACATATACGCAATAAGGGAACTTTAAATTGGAGATTTTACCCTACCACACCCGTCTGTCTCATTTTGAAAACTATTCAAAATAATTGCTATTTTTCATTCTCATTCAAATATAAATAATAGTAAAAAATAATATAATTTTTGACTGAACTGAACCCAAGTGCCCCTCATATACATGTTCTAACCTAACCTAACCTAAATCTAGTTTTGATTCCTTTAGACTTTAGATTCAAGATTTAATGTGAATATATGCATTAATAAAAACTCATTACTATTTTAATACTAGTTATGCTGCTGTTGATGCACTGATGAAAGCCAGATAGCTAGATCAGTGTTTAGTTAGTCGTAGTTGCCGGTGGGCTTAGGTCTAAAGGAATCCAAACTAGTTTTAAAAGGTTTGGATAGGTTAGGTTAGGTTAGAACATGAATAAGACGGG
This sequence comes from Pararge aegeria, assembly GCF_905163445.1. Lineage (NCBI taxonomy): Eukaryota > Metazoa > Arthropoda > Insecta > Lepidoptera > Nymphalidae > Pararge > Pararge aegeria. The sequence goes on along the minus strand of NW_024396978.1, from coordinate 77,421 downwards.
TGTCCGGCCTGCGGCCGGGCACTTAGGTTCCGTTTAAAAAAAATAAAAACAAAAAAAAAACGTACCACTACAAAGTACTCTTGTTTATATTAGAAGATATTGTAAAATAACAATAAGTTTAATTTTTTTTTTTTTTTCACTAACACATTAGGCCCGTCGCGCCGCGCCACTACTATATGGGGCGAAGGTGCGAAGGTGACGGCGACGACAAAGTACCGAGTCTAAGGAGTCTGATGGCGGCGCCACACAGTGGCGTTATGTCTCTATAAAAGTGGTGGTCTTTTATTATATTATTTATTAATGGTATTTTTTTAATATCATATCAATACTGTACCCCGCACGGGGGGGAGGTAGTGACGAAAAATAAGGATACGAGGTCTCGTAATCGCAATGAGTTTCTGCGACTACCATTGTTTGTCGCGGGTAACGGGGAATCAGGGTTCGATTCCGGTGAGGGAGCCTGAGAATCTGCTACCACATCCAAGGAAGGCAGCAGGCGCGCAAATTACCCCCTCCCGGCACGGGGAGGTAGGGGTAGGTAGTGACGAAAAATAATGATACGGGACTCTTACGAGGCCTCGTAATCGGAATGAGTACACTTCAAATATTTTAACGAGGTAAAATTTAAGGGCATTGAGGGTCTGGTGCCAGTGGTGGTTGATTAGATGCACACACTATACTTTTATAATTATCCTATACAAGTACCAGTACAATTATTAAATATAGACGCGCAAGGTCGTTACACGAACCGCTTACCATTATAGTAAAGTACTATGCAAACACACATAACATATACGCAATAAGGGAACTTTAAATTGGAGATTTTACCCTACCACACCCGTCTGTCTCATTTTGAAAACTATTCAAAATAATTGCTATTTTTCATTCTCATTCAAATATAAATAATAGTAAAAAATAATATATAATTTTTGACTGAACTGAACCCAAGTGCCCCTCATATACATGTTCTAACCTAACCTAACCTAAATCTAGTTTTGATTCCTTTAGACTTTAGATTCAAGATTTAATGTGAATATATGCATTAATAAAAACTCATTACTATTTTAATACTAGTTATGCTGCTGTTGATGCACTGATGAAAGCCAGATAGCTAGATCAGTGTTTAGTTAGTCGTAGTTGCCGGTGGGCTTAGGTCTAAAGGAATCCAAACTAGTTTTAAAAGGTTTGGATAGGTTAGGTTAGGTTAGAACATGAATAAGACGGGTGTCCGGCCTGCGGCCGGGCACTTAGGTTCCGTTTAAAAAAAATAAAAACAAAAAAAAAACGTACCACTACAAAGTACTCTTGCTTATATATTAGAAGATATTGTAAAATAACAATAAGTTTAATTTTTTTTTTTTTTTCACTAACACATTAGGCCCGTCGCGCCGCGCCACTACTATATGGGGCGAAGGTGCGAAGGTGACGGCGACGACAAAGTACCGAGTCTAAGGAGTCTGATGGCGGCGCCACACAGTGGCGTTATGTCTCTATAAAAGTGGTGGTCTTTTATTATATTATTTATTAATGGTATTTTTTTAATATCATATCAATACTGTACCCCGCACGGGGGGGAGGTAGTGACGAAAAATAAGGATACGAGGTCTCGTAATCGCAATGAGTTTCTGCGACTACCATTGTTTGTCGCGGGTAACGGGGAATCAGGGTTCGATTCCGGTGAGGGAGCCTGAGAATCTGCTACCACATCCAAGGAAGGCAGCAGGCGCGCAAATTACCCCCTCCCGGCACGGGGAGGTAGGGGTAGGTAGTGACGAAAAATAATGATACGGGACTCTTACGAGGCCTCGTAATCGGAATGAGTACACTTCAAATATTTTAACGAGGTAAAATTTAAGGGCATTGAGGGTCTGGTGCCAGTGGTGGTTGATTAGATGCACACACTATACTTTTATAATTATCCTATACAAGTACCAGTACAATTATTAAATATAGACGCGCAAGGTCGTTACACGAACCGCTTACCATTATAGTAAAGTACTATGCAAACACACATAACATATACGCAATAAGGGAACTTTAAATTGGAGATTTTACCCTACCACACCCGTCTGTCTCATTTTGAAAACTATTCAAAATAATTGCTATTTTTCATTCTCATTCAAATATAAATAATAGTAAAAAATAATATATAATTTTTGACTGAACTGAACCCAAGTGCCCCTCATATACATGTTCTAACCTAACCTAACCTAAATCTAGTTTTGATTCCTTTAGACTTTAGATTCAAGATTTAATGTGAATATATGCATTAATAAAAACTCATTACTATTTTAATACTAGTTATGCTGCTGTTGATGCACTGATGAAAGCCAGATAGCTAGATCAGTGTTTAGTTAGTCGTAGTTGCCGGTGGGCTTAGGTCTAAAGGAATCCAAACTAGTTTTAAAAGGTTTGGATAGGTTAGGTTAGGTTAGAACATGAATAAGACGGGTGTCCGGCCTGCGGCCGGGCACTTAGGTTCCGTTTAAAAAAAATAAAAACAAAAAAAAAACGTACCACTACAAAGTACTCTTGTTTATATTAGAAGATATTGTAAAATAACAATAAGTTTAATTTTTTTTTTTTTTTCACTAACACATTAGGCCCGTCGCGCCGCGCCACTACTATATGGGGCGAAGGTGCGAAGGTGACGGCGACGACAAAGTACCGAGTCTAAGGAGTCTGATGGCGGCGCCACACAGTGGCGTTATGTCTCTATAAAAGTGGTGGTCTTTTATTATATTATTTATTAATGGTATTTTTTTAATATCATATCAATACTGTACCCCGCACGGGGGGGAGGTAGTGACGAAAAATAAGGATACGAGGTCTCGTAATCGCAATGAGTTTCTGCGACTACCATTGTTTGTCGCGGGTAACGGGGAATCAGGGTTCGATTCCGGTGAGGGAGCCTGAGAATCTGCTACCACATCCAAGGAAGGCAGCAGGCGCGCAAATTACCCCCTCCCGGCACGGGGAGGTAGGGGTAGGTAGTGACGAAAAATAATGATACGGGACTCTTACGAGGCCTCGTAATCGGAATGAGTACACTTCAAATATTTTAACGAGGTAAAATTTAAGGGCATTGAGGGTCTGGTGCCAGTGGTGGTTGATTAGATGCACACACTATACTTTTATAATTATCCTATACAAGTACCAGTACAATTATTAAATATAGACGCGCAAGGTCGTTACACGAACCGCTTACCATTATAGTAAAGTACTATGCAAACACACATAACATATACGCAATAAGGGAACTTTAAATTGGAGATTTTACCCTACCACACCCGTCTGTCTCATTTTGAAAACTATTCAAAATAATTGCTATTTTTCATTCTCATTCAAATATAAATAATAGTAAAAAATAATATATAATTTTTGACTGAACTGAACCCAAGTGCCCCTCATATACATGTTCTAACCTAACCTAACCTAAATCTAGTTTTGATTCCTTTAGACTTTAGATTCAAGATTTAATGTGAATATATGCATTAATAAAAACTCATTACTATTTTAATACTAGTTATGCTGCTGTTGATGCACTGATGAAAGCCAGATAGCTAGATCAGTGTTTAGTTAGTCGTAGTTGCCGGTGGGCTTAGGTCTAAAGGAATCCAAACTAGTTTTAAAAGGTTTGGATAGGTTAGGTTAGGTTAGAACATGAATAAGACGGGTGTCCGGCCTGCGGCCGGGCACTTAGGTTCCGTTTAAAAAAAATAAAAACAAAAAAAAAACGTACCACTACAAAGTACTCTTGTTTATATTAGAAGATATTGTAAAATAACAATAAGTTTAATTTTTTTTTTTTTTTCACTAACACATTAGGCCCGTCGCGCCGCGCCACTACTATATGGGGCGAAGGTGCGAAGGTGACGGCGACGACAAAGTACCGAGTCTAAGGAGTCTGATGGCGGCGCCACACAGTGGCGTTATGTCTCTATAAAAGTGGTGGTCTTTTATTATATTATTTATTAATGGTATTTTTTTAATATCATATCAATACTGTACCCCGCACGGGGGGGAGGTAGTGACGAAAAATAAGGATACGAGGTCTCGTAATCGCAATGAGTTTCTGCGACTACCATTGTTTGTCGCGGGTAACGGGGAATCAGGGTTCGATTCCGGTGAGGGAGCCTGAGAATCTGCTACCACATCCAAGGAAGGCAGCAGGCGCGCAAATTACCCCCTCCCGGCACGGGGAGGTAGGGGTAGGTAGTGACGAAAAATAATGATACGGGACTCTTACGAGGCCTCGTAATCGGAATGAGTACACTTCAAATATTTTAACGAGGTAAAATTTAAGGGCATTGAGGGTCTGGTGCCAGTGGTGGTTGATTAGATGCACACACTATACTTTTATAATTATCCTATACAAGTACCAGTACAATTATTAAATATAGACGCGCAAGGTCGTTACACGAACCGCTTACCATTATAGTAAAGTACTATGCAAACACACATAACATATACGCAATAAGGGAACTTTAAATTGGAGATTTTACCCTACCACACCCGTCTGTCTCATTTTGAAAACTATTCAAAATAATTGCTATTTTTCATTCTCATTCAAATATAAATAATAGTAAAAAATAATATATAATTTTTGACTGAACTGAACCCAAGTGCCCCTCATATACATGTTCTAACCTAACCTAACCTAAATCTAGTTTTGATTCCTTTAGACTTTAGATTCAAGATTTAATGTGAATATATGCATTAATAAAAACTCATTACTATTTTAATACTAGTTATGCTGCTGTTGATGCACTGATGAAAGCCAGATAGCTAGATCAGTGTTTAGTTAGTCGTAGTTGCCGGTGGGCTTAGGTCTAAAGGAATCCAAACTAGTTTTAAAAGGTTTGGATAGGTTAGGTTAGGTTAGAACATGAATAAGACGGGTGTCCGGCCTGCGGCCGGGCACTTAGGTTCCGTTTAAAAAAAATAAAAACAAAAAAAAAACGTACCACTACAAAGTACTCTTGTTTATATTAGAAGATATTGTAAAATAACAATAAGTTTAATTTTTTTTTTTTTTTCACTAACACATTAGGCCCGTCGCGCCGCGCCACTACTATATGGGGCGAAGGTGCGAAGGTGACCGCGACGACAAAGTACCGAGTCTAAGGAGTCTGATGGCGGCGCCACACAGTGGCGTTATGTCTCTATAAAAGTGGTGGTCTTTTATTATATTATTTATTAATGGTATTTTTTTAATATCATATCAATACTGTACCCCGCACGGGGGGGAGGTAGTGACGAAAAATAAGGATACGAGGTCTCGTAATCGCAATGAGTTTCTGCGACTACCATTGTTTGTCGCGGGTAACGGGGAATCAGGGTTCGATTCCGGTGAGGGAGCCTGAGAATCTGCTACCACATCCAAGGAAGGCAGCAGGCGCGCAAATTACCCCCTCCCGGCACGGGGAGGTAGGGGTAGGTAGTGACGAAAAATAATGATACGGGACTCTTACGAGGCCTCGTAATCGGAATGAGTACACTTCAAATATTTTAACGAGGTAAAATTTAAGGGCATTGAGGGTCTGGTGCCAGTGGTGGTTGATTAGATGCACACACTATACTTTTATAATTATCCTATACAAGTACCAGTACAATTATTAAATATAGACGCGCAAGGTCGTTACACGAACCGCTTACCATTATAGTAAAGTACTATGCAAACACACATAACATATACGCAATAAGGGAACTTTAAATTGGAGATTTTACCCTACCACACCCGTCTGTCTCATTTTGAAAACTATTCAAAATAATTGCTATTTTTCATTCTCATTCAAATATAAATAATAGTAAAAAATAATATATAATTTTTGACTGAACTGAACCCAAGTGCCCCTCATATACATGTTCTAACCTAACCTAACCTAAATCTAGTTTTGATTCCTTTAGACTTTAGATTCAAGATTTAATGTGAATATATGCATTAATAAAAACTCATTACTATTTTAATACTAGTTATGCTGCTGTTGATGCACTGATGAAAGCCAGATAGCTAGATCAGTGTTTAGTTAGTCGTAGTTGCCGGTGGGCTTAGGTCTAAAGGAATCCAAACTAGTTTTAAAAGGTTTGGATAGGTTAGGTTAGGTTAGAACATGAATAAGACGGGTGTCCGGCCTGCGGCCGGGCACTTAGGTTCCGTTTAAAAAAAATAAAAACAAAAAAAAAACGTACCACTACAAAGTACTCTTGTTTATATTAGAAGATATTGTAAAATAACAATAAGTTTAATTTTTTTTTTTTTTTCACTAACACATTAGGCCCGTCGCGCCGCGCCACTACTATATGGGGCGAAGGTGCGAAGGTGACGGCGACGACAAAGTACCGAGTCTAAGGAGTCTGATGGCGGCGCCACACAGTGGCGTTATGTCTCTATAAAAGTGGTGGTCTTTTATTATATTATTTATTAATGGTATTTTTTTAATATCATATCAATACTGTACCCCGCACGGGGGGGAGGTAGTGACGAAAAATAAGGATACGAGGTCTCGTAATCGCAATGAGTTTCTGCGACTACCATTGTTTGTCGCGGGTAACGGGGAATCAGGGTTCGATTCCGGTGAGGGAGCCTGAGAATCTGCTACCACATCCAAGGAAGGCAGCAGGCGCGCAAATTACCCCCTCCCGGCACGGGGAGGTAGGGGTAGGTAGTGACGAAAAATAATGATACGGGACTCTTACGAGGCCTCGTAATCGGAATGAGTACACTTCAAATATTTTAACGAGGTAAAATTTAAGGGCATTGAGGGTCTGGTGCCAGTGGTGGTTGATTAGATGCACACACTATACTTTTATAATTATCCTATACAAGTACCAGTACAATTATTAAATATAGACGCGCAAGGTCGTTACACGAACCGCTTACCATTATAGTAAAGTACTATGCAAACACACATAACATATACGCAATAAGGGAACTTTAAATTGGAGATTTTACCCTACCACACCCGTCTGTCTCATTTTGAAAACTATTCAAAATAATTGCTATTTTTCATTCTCATTCAAATATAAATAATAGTAAAAAATAATATATAATTTTTGACTGAACTGAACCCAAGTGCCCCTCATATACATGTTCTAACCTAACCTAACCTAAATCTAGTTTTGATTCCTTTAGACTTTAGATTCAAGATTTAATGTGAATATATGCATTAATAAAAACTCATTACTATTTTAATACTAGTTATGCTGCTGTTGATGCACTGATGAAAGCCAGAGCTAGATCAGTGTTTAGTTAGTCGTAGTTGCCGGTGGGCTTAGGTCTAAAGGAATCCAAACTAGTTTTAAAAGGTTTGGATAGGTTAGGTTAGGTTAGAACATGAATAAGACGGGTGACCGGCCTGCGGCCGGGCACTTAGGTTCCGTTTAAAAAAAATAAAAACAAAAAAAAAACGTACCACTACAAAGTACTCTTGTTTATATTAGAAGATATTGTAAAATAACAATAAGTTTAATTTTTTTTTTTTTTTCACTAACACATTAGGCCCGTCGCGCCGCGCCACTACTATATGGGGCGAAGGTGCGAAGGTGACGGCGACGACAAAGTACCGAGTCTAAGGAGTCTGATGGCGGCGCCACACAGTGGCGTTATGTCTCTATAAAAGTGGTGGTCTTTTATTATATTATTTATTAATGGTATTTTTTTAATATCATATCAATACTGTACCCCGCACGGGGGGGAGGTAGTGACGAAAAATAAGGATACGAGGTCTCGTAATCGCAATGAGTTTCTGCGACTACCATTGTTTGTCGCGGGTAACGGGGAATCAGGGTTCGATTCCGGTGAGGGAGCCTGAGAATCTGCTACCACATCCAAGGAAGGCAGCAGGCGCGCAAATTACCCCCTCCCGGCACGGGGAGGTAGGGGTAGGTAGTGACGAAAAATAATGATACGGGACTCTTACGAGGCCTCGTAATCGGAATGAGTACACTTCAAATATTTTAACGAGGTAAAATTTAAGGGCATTGAGGGTCTGGTGCCAGTGGTGGTTGATTAGATGCACACACTATACTTTTATAATTATCCTATACAAGTACCAGTACAATTATTAAATATAGACGCGCAAGGTCGTTACACGAACCGCTTACCATTATAGTAAAGTACTATGCAAACACACATAACATATACGCAATAAGGGAACTTTAAATTGGAGATTTTACCCTACCACACCCGTCTGTCTCATTTTGAAAACTATTCAAAATAATTGCTATTTTTCATTCTCATTCAAATATAAATAATAGTAAAAAATAATATATAATTTTTGACTGAACTGAACCCAAGTGCCCCTCATATACATGTTCTAACCTAACCTAACCTAAATCTAGTTTTGATTCCTTTAGACTTTAGATTCAAGATTTAATGTGAATATATGCATTAATAAAAACTCATTACTATTTTAATACTAGTTATGCTGCTGTTGATGCACTGATGAAAGCCAGATAGCTAGATCAGTGTTTAGTTAGTCGTAGTTGCCGGTGGGCTTAGGTCTAAAGGAATCCAAACTAGTTTTAAAAGGTTTGGATAGGTTAGGTTAGGTTAGAACATGAATAAGACGGGTGTCCGGCCTGCGGCCGGGCACTTAGGTTCCGTTTAAAAAAAATAAAAACAAAAAAAAAACGTACCACTACAAAGTACTCTTGTTTATATTAGAAGATATTGTAAAATAACAATAAGTTTAATTTTTTTTTTTTTTTCACTAACACATTAGGCCCGTCGCGCCGCGCCACTACTATATGGGGCGAAGGTGCGAAGGTGACGGCGACGACAAAGTACCGAGTCTAAGGAGTCTGATGGCGGCGCCACACAGTGGCGTTATGTCTCTATAAAAGTGGTGGTCTTTTATTATATTATTTATTAATGGTATTTTTTTAATATCATATCAATACTGTACCCCGCACGGGGGGGAGGTAGTGACGAAAAATAAGGATACGAGGTCTCGTAATCGCAATGAGTTTCTGCGACTACCATTGTTTGTCGCGGGTAACGGGGAATCAGGGTTCGATTCCGGTGAGGGAGCCTGAGAATCTGCTACCACATCCAAGGAAGGCAGCAGGCGCGCAAATTACCCCCTCCCGGCACGGGGAGGTAGGGGTAGGTAGTGACGAAAAATAATGATACGGGACTCTTACGAGGCCTCGTAATCGGAATGAGTACACTTCAAATATTTTAACGAGGTAAAATTTAAGGGCATTGAGGGTCTGGTGCCAGTGGTGGTTGATTAGATGCACACACTATACTTTTATAATTATCCTATACAAGTACCAGTACAATTATTAAATATAGACGCGCAAGGTCGTTACACGAACCGCTTACCATTATAGTAAAGTACTATGCAAACACACATAACATATACGCAATAAGGGAACTTTAAATTGGAGATTTTACCCTACCACACCCGTCTGTCTCATTTTGAAAACTATTCAAAATAATTGCTATTTTTCATTCTCATTCAAATATAAATAATAGTAAAAAATAATATATAATTTTTGACTGAACTGAACCCAAGTGCCCCTCATATACATGTTCTAACCTAACCTAACCTAAATCTAGTTTTGATTCCTTTAGACTTTAGATTCAAGATTTAATGTGAATATATGCATTAATAAAAACTCATTACTATTTTAATACTAGTTATGCTGCTGTTGATGCACTGATGAAAGCCAGATAGCTAGATCAGTGTTTAGTTAGTCGTAGTTGCCGGTGGGCTTAGGTCTAAAGGAATCCAAACTAGTTTTAAAAGGTTTGGATAGGTTAGGTTAGGTTAGAACATGAATAAGACGGGTGTCCGGCCTGCGGCCGGGCACTTAGGTTCCGTTTAAAAAAAATAAAAACAAAAAAAAAACGTACCACTACAAAGTACTCTTGCTTATATATTAGAAGATATTGTAAAATAACAATAAGTTTAATTTTTTTTTTTTTTTCACTAACACATTAGGCCCGTCGCGCCGCGCCACTACTATATGGGGCGAAGGTGCGAAGGTGACGGCGACGACAAAGTACCGAGTCTAAGGAGTCTGATGGCGGCGCCACACAGTGGCGTTATGTCTCTATAAAAGTGGTGGTCTTTTATTATATTATTTATTAATGGTATTTTTTTAATATCATATCAATACTGTACCCCGCACGGGGGGGAGGTAGTGACGAAAAATAAGGATACGAGGTCTCGTAATCGCAATGAGTTTCTGCGACTACCATTGTTTGTCGCGGGTAACGGGGAATCAGGGTTCGATTCCGGTGAGGGAGCCTGAGAATCTGCTACCACATCCAAGGAAGGCAGCAGGCGCGCAAATTACCCCCTCCCGGCACGGGGAGGTAGGGGTAGGTAGTGACGAAAAATAATGATACGGGACTCTTACGAGGCCTCGTAATCGGAATGAGTACACTTCAAATATTTTAACGAGGTAAAATTTAAGGGCATTGGCATTGAGGGTCTGGTGCCAGTGGTGGTTGATTAGATGCACACACTATACTTTTATAATTATCCTATACAAGTACCAGTACAATTATTAAATATAGACGCGCAAGGTCGTTACACGAACCGCTTACCATTATAGTAAAGTACTATGCAAACACACATCACATATACGCAATAAGGGAACTTTAAATTGGAGATTTTACCCTACCACACCCGTCTGTCTCATTTTGAAAACTATTCAAAATAATTGCTATTTTTCATTCTCATTCAAATATAAATAATAGTAAAAAATAATATATAATTTTTGACTGAACTGAACCCAAGTGCCCCTCATATACATGTTCTAACCTACCTAACCTAAATCTAGTTTTGATTCCTTTAGACTTTAGATTCAAGATTTAATGTGAATATATGCATTAATAAAAACTCATTACTATTTTAATACTAGTTATGCTGCTGTTGATGCACTGATGAAAGCCAGATAGCTAGATCAGTGTTTAGTTAGTCGTAGTTGCGGTGGGCTTAGGTCTAAAGGAATCCAAAACTAGTTTTAAAAGGTTTGGATAGGTTAGGTTAGGTTAGAACATGAATAAGACGGGTGTCCGGCCTGCGGCCGGGCACTTAGGTTCCGTTTAAAAAAAATAAAAACAAAAAAAAAACGTACCACTACAAAGTACTCTTGTTTATATTAGAAGATATTGTAAAATAACAATAAGTTTAATTTTTTTTTTTTTTTCACTAACACATTAGGCCCGTCGCGCCGCGCCACCTACTATATGGGGCGAAGGTGCGGAAGGTGACGGCGACGACAAGTACCGAGTCTAAGGAGTCTGATGGCGGCGCCACACAGTGGCGTTATGTCTCTATAAAAGTGGTGGTCTTTTATTATATTATTTATTAATGGTATTTTTTTAATATCATATCAATACTGTACCCCGCACGGGGGGGAGGTAGTGACGAAAAATAAGGATACGAGGTCTCGTAATCGCAATGAGTTTCTGCGACTACCATTGTTTGTCGCGGGTAACGGGGAATCAGGTTCGATTCCGGTGAGGGAGCCTGAGAATCTGCTACCACATCCAAGGAAGGCAGCAGGCGCGCAAATTACCCCCTCCCGGCACGGGGAGGTAGGGGTAGGTAGTGACGAAAAATAATGATACGGACTCTTACGAGGCCTCGTAATCGGAATGAGTACACTTCAAATATTTTAACGAGGTAAAATTTAAGGGCATTGAGGGTCTGGTGCCAGTGGTGGTTGATTAGATGCACACACTATACTTTTTATAATTATCCTATACAAGTACCAGTACAATTATTAAATATAGACGCGCAAGGTCGTTACACGAACCGCTTACCATTATAGTAAAGTACTATGCAAACACACATAACATATACGCAATAAGGGAACTTTAAATTGGAGATTTTACCCCTACCACACCCGCCTGTCTCATTTTGAAAACTATTCAAAATAATTGCTATTTTTCATTCTCATTCAAATATAAATAATAGTAAAAAAATAATATATAATTTTTGACTGAACTGAACCCAAGTGCCCCTCATATACATGTTCTAACCTAACCTAACCTAAATCTAGTTTTGATTCCTTTAGACTTTAGATTCAAGATTTAATGTGAATATATGCATTAAAAAAAACTCATTACTATTTTAATACTAGTTTATGCTGCTGTTGATGCACTGATGAAAGCCAGATAGCTAGATCAGTGTTTAGTTAGTCGTAGTTGCCGGTGGGCTTAGGTCTAAAGGAATCCAAACTAGTTTTAAAAGGTTTGGATAGGTTAGGTTAGGTTAGAACATGAATAAGACGGGTGTCCGGCCTGCGGCCGGGCACTTAGGTTCCGTTTAAAAAAAAATAAAAACAAAAAAAAAACGTACCACTACAAAGTACTCTTGCTTATATATTAGAAGATATTGTAAAATAACAATAAGTTTAATTTTTTTTTTTTTTTCACTAACACATTAGGCCCGTCGCGCCGCGCCACTACTATATGGGGCGAAGGTGCGAAGGTGACGGCGACGACAAAGTACCGAGTCTAAGGAGTCTGATGGCGGCGCCACACAGTGGCGTTATGTCTCTATAAAAGTGGTGGTCTTTATTATATTATTTATTAATGGTATTTTTTTAAATATCATATCAATACTGTACCCCGCACGGGGGGGAGGTAGTGACGAAAAATAAGGATACGAGGTCTCGTAATCGCAATGAGTTTCTGCGATACCATTGTTTGTCGCGGGTAACGGGGAATCAGGGTTCGATTCCCGGTGAGGGAGCCTGAGAATCTGCTACCACATCCAAGGAAGGCAGCAGGCGCGCAAATTACCCCCTCCCGGCACGGGGAGGTAGGGTAGGTAGTGACGAAAAATAATGATACGGGACTCTTACGAGGCCTCGTAATCGGAATGAGTACACTTCAAATATTTTAACGAGGTAAAATTTAAGGGCATTGAGGGTCTGGTGCCAGTGGTGGTTTATTAGATGCACACACTATACTTTTATAATTATCCTATACAAGTACCAGTACAATTATTAAATATAGACGCGCAAGGTCGTTACACGAACCGCTTACCATTATAGTAAAGTACTATGCAAACACACATAACATATACGCAATAAGGGAACTTTAAATTGGAGATTTTACCCTACCACACCCGTCTGTCTCATTTTGAAAACTATTCAAAATAATTGCTATTTTTCATTCTCATTCAAATATAAATAATAGTAAAAAATAATATATAATTTTTGACTGAACTGAACCCAAGTGCCCCTCATATACATGTTCTAACCTAACCTAACCTAAATCTAGTTTTGATTCCTTTAGACTTTAGATTCAAGATTTAATGTGAATATATGCATTAATAAAAACTCATTACTATTTTAATACTAGTTATGCTGCTGTTGATGCACTGATGAAAGCCAGATAGCTAGATCAGTGTTTAGTTAGTCGTAGTTGCCGGTGGGCTTAGGTCTAAAGGAATCCAAACTAGTTTTAAAAGGTTTGGATAGGTTAGGTTAGGTTAGAACATGAATAAGACGGGTGTCCGGCCTGCGGCCGGGCACTTAGGTTCCGTTTAAAAAAAATAAAAACAAAAAAAAAACGTACCACTACAAAGTACTCTTGCTTATATATTAGAAGATATTGTAAAATAACAATAAGTTTAATTTTTTTTTTTTTTTCACTAACACATTAGGCCCGTCGCGCCGCGCCACTACTATATGGGGCGAAGGTGCGAAGGTGACGGCGACGACAAAGTACCGAGTCTAAGGAGTCTGATGGCGGCGCCACACAGTGGCGTTATGTCTCTATAAAAGTGGTGGTCTTTTATTATATTATTTATTAATGGTATTTTTTTAATATCATATCAATACTGTACCCCGCACGGGGGGGAGGTAGTGACGAAAAATAAGGATACGAGGTCTCGTAATCGCAATGAGTTTCTGCGACTACCATTGTTTGTCGCGGGTAACGGGGAATCAGGGTTCGATTCCGGTGAGGGAGCCTGAGAATCTGCTACCACATCCAAGGAAGGCAGCAGGCGCGCAAATTACCCCCTCCCGGCACGGGGAGGTAGGGGTAGGTAGTGACGAAAAATAATGATACGGGACTCTTACGAGGCCTCGTAATCGGAATGAGTACACTTCAAATATTTTAACGAGGTAAAATTTAAGGGCATTGAGGGTCTGGTGCCAGTGGTGGTTGATTAGATGCACACACTATACTTTTATAATTATCCTATACAAGTACCAGTACAATTATTAAATATAGACGCGCAAGGTCGTTACACGAACCGCTTACCATTATAGTAAAGTACTATGCAAACACACATAACATATACGCAATAAGGGAACTTTAAATTGGAGATTTTACCCTACCACACCCGTCTGTCTCATTTTGAAAACTATTCAAAATAATTGCTATTTTTCATTCTCATTCAAATATAAATAATAGTAAAAAATAATATATAATTTTTGACTGAACTGAACCCAAGTGCCCCTCATATACATGTTCTAACCTAACCTAACCTAAATCTAGTTTTGATTCCTTTAGACTTTAGATTCAAGATTTAATGTGAATATATGCATTAATAAAAACTCATTACTATTTTAATACTAGTTATGCTGCTGTTGATGCACTGATGAAAGCCAGATAGCTAGATCAGTGTTTAGTTAGTCGTAGTTGCCGGTGGGCTTAGGTCTAAAGGAATCCAAACTAGTTTTAAAAGGTTTGGATAGGTTAGGTTAGGTTAGAACATGAATAAGACGGGTGTCCGGCCTGCGGCCGGGCACTTAGGTTCCGTTTAAAAAAAATAAAAACAAAAAAAAAACGTACCACTACAAAGTACTCTTGTTTATATTAGAAGATATTGTAAAATAACAATAAGTTTAATTTTTTTTTTTTTTTCACTAACACATTAGGCCCGTCGCGCCGCGCCACTACTATATGGGGCGAAGGTGCGAAGGTGACGGCGACGACAAAGTACCGAGTCTAAGGAGTCTGATGGCGGCGCCACACAGTGGCGTTATGTCTCTATAAAAGTGGTGGTCTTTTATTATATTATTTATTAATGGTATTTTTTTAATATCATATCAATACTGTACCCCGCACGGGGGGGAGGTAGTGACGAAAAATAAGGATACGAGGTCTCGTAATCGCAATGAGTTTCTGCGACTACCATTGTTTGTCGCGGGTAACGGGGAATCAGGGTTCGATTCCGGTGAGGGAGCCTGAGAATCTGCTACCACATCCAAGGAAGGCAGCAGGCGCGCAAATTACCCCCTCCCGGCACGGGGAGGTAGGGGTAGGTAGTGACGAAAAATAATGATACGGGACTCTTACGAGGCCTCGTAATCGGAATGAGTACACTTCAAATATTTTAACGAGGTAAAATTTAAGGGCATCGAGGGTCTGGTGCCAGTGGTGGTTGATTAGATGCACACACTATACTTTTATAATTATCCTATACAAGTACCAGTACAATTATTAAATATAGACGCGCAAGGTCGTTACACGAACCGCTTACCATTATAGTAAAGTACTATGCAAACACACATAACATATACGCAATAAGGGAACTTTAAATTGGAGATTTTACCCTACCACACCCGTCTGTCTCATTTTGAAAACTATTCAAAATAATTGCTATTTTTCATTCTCATTCAAATATAAATAATAGTAAAAAATAATATATAATTTTTGACTGAACTGAACCCAAGTGCCCCTCATATACATGTTCTAACCTAACCTAACCTAAATCTAGTTTTGATTCCTTTAGACTTTAGATTCAAGATTTAATGTGAATATATGCATTAATAAAAACTCATTACTATTTTAATACTAGTTATGCTGCTGTTGATGCACTGATGAAAGCCAGATAGCTAGATCAGTGTTTAGTTAGTCGTAGTTGCCGGTGGGCTTAGGTCTAAAGGAATCCAAACTAGTTTTAAAAGGTTTGGATAGGTTAGGTTAGGTTAGAACATGAATAAGACGGGTGTCCGGCCTGCGGCCGGGCACTTAGGTTCCGTTTAAAAAAAATAAAAACAAAAAAAAAACGTACCACTACAAAGTACTCTTGCTTATATATTAGAAGATATTGTAAAATAACAATAAGTTTAATTTTTTTTTTTTTTTCACTAACACATTAGGCCCGTCGCGCCGCGCCACTACTATATGGAGCGAAGGTGCGAAGGTGACGGCGACGACAAAGTACCGAGTCTAAGGAGTCTGATGGCGGCGCCACACAGTGGCGTTATGTCTCTATAAAAGTGGTGGTCTTTTATTATATTATTTATTAATGGTATTTTTTTAATATCATATCAATACTGTACCCCGCACGGGGGGGAGGTAGTGACGAAAAATAAGGATACGAGGTCTCGTAATCGCAATGAGTTTCTGCGACTACCATTGTTTGTCGCGGGTAACGGGGAATCAGGGTTCGATTCCGGTGAGGGAGCCTGAGAATCTGCTACCACATCCAAGGAAGGCAGCAGGCGCGCAAATTACCCCCTCCCGGCACGGGGAGGTAGGGGTAGGTAGTGACGAAAAATAATGATACGGGACTCTTACGAGGCCTCGTAATCGGAATGAGTACACTTCAAATATTTTAACGAGGTAAAATTTAAGGGCATTGAGGGTCTGGTGCCAGTGGTGGTTGATTAGATGCACACACTATACTTTTATAATTATCCTATACAAGTACCAGTACAATTATTAAATATAGACGCGCAAGGTCGTTACACGAACCGCTTACCATTATAGTAAAGTACTATGCAAACACACATAACATATACGCAATAAGGGAACTTTAAATTGGAGATTTTACCCTACCACACCCGTCTGTCTCATTTTGAAAACTATTCAAAATAATTGCTATTTTTCATTCTCATTCAAATATAAATAATAGTAAAAAATAATATATAATTTTTGACTGAACTGAACCCAAGTGCCCCTCATATACATGTTCTAACCTAACCTAACCTAAATCTAGTTTTGATTCCTTTAGACTTTAGATTCAAGATTTAATGTGAATATATGCATTAATAAAAACTCATTACTATTTTAATACTAGTTATGCTGCTGTTGATGCACTGATGAAAGCCAGATAGCTAGATCAGTGTTTAGTTAGTCGTAGTTGCCGGTGGGCTTAGGTCTAAAGGAATCCAAACTAGTTTTAAAAGGTTTGGATAGGTTAGGTTAGGTTAGAACATGAATAAGACGGGTGTCCGGCCTGCGGCCGGGCACTTAGGTTCCGTTTAAAAAAAATAAAAACAAAAAAAAAACGTACCACTACAAAGTACTCTTGCTTATATATTAGAAGATATTGTAAAATAACAATAAGTTTAATTTTTTTTTTTTTTTCACTAACACATTAGGCCCGTCGCGCCGCGCCACTACTATATGGAGCGAAGGTGCGAAGGTGACGGCGACGACAAAGTACCGAGTCTAAGGAGTCTGATGGCGGCGCCACACAGTGGCGTTATGTCTCTATAAAAGTGGTGGTCTTTTATTATATTATTTATTAATGGTATTTTTTTAATATCATATCAATACTGTACCCCGCACGGGGGGGAGGTAGTGACGAAAAATAAGGATACGAGGTCTCGTAATCGCAATGAGTTTCTGCGACTACCATTGTTTGTCGCGGGTAACGGGGAATCAGGGTTCGATTCCGGTGAGGGAGCCTGAGAATCTGCTACCACATCCAAGGAAGGCAGCAGGCGCGCAAATTACCCCCTCCCGGCACGGGGAGGTAGGGGTAGGTAGTGACGAAAAATAATGATACGGGACTCTTACGAGGCCTCGTAATCGGAATGAGTACACTTCAAATATTTTAACGAGGTAAAATTTAAGGGCATTGAGGGTCTGGTGCCAGTGGTGGTTGATTAGATGCACACACTATACTTTTATAATTATCCTATACAAGTACCAGTACAATTATTAAATATAGACGCGCAAGGTCGTTACACGAACCGCTTACCATTATAGTAAAGTACTATGCAAACACACATAACATATACGCAATAAGGGAACTTTAAATTGGAGATTTTACCCTACCACACCCGCCTGTCTCATTTTGAAAACTATTCAAAATAATTGCTATTTTTCATTCTCATTCAAATATAAATAATAGTAAAAAATAATATATAATTTTTGACTGAACTGAACCCAAGTGCCCCTCATATACATGTTCTAACCTAACCTAACCTAAATCTAGTTTTGATTCCTTTAGACTTTAGATTCAAGATTTAATGTGAATATATGCATTAATAAAAACTCATTACTATTTTAATACTAGTTATGCTGCTGTTGATGCACTGATGAAAGCCAGATAGCTAGATCAGTGTTTAGTTAGTCGTAGTTGCCGGTGGGCTTAGGTCTAAAGGAATCCAAACTAGTTTTAAAAGGTTTGGATAGGTTAGGTTAGGTTAGAACATGAATAAGACGGGTGTCCGGCCTGCGGCCGGGCACTTAGGTTCCGTTTAAAAAAAATAAAAACAAAAAAAAAACGTACCACTACAAAGTACTCTTGTTTATATTAGAAGATATTGTAAAATAACAATAAGTTTAATTTTTTTTTTTTTTTCACTAACACATTAGGCCCGTCGCGCCGCGCCACTACTATATGGGGCGAAGGTGCGAAGGTGACGGCGACGACAAAGTACCGAGTCTAAGGAGTCTGATGGCGGCGCCACACAGTGGCGTTATGTCTCTATAAAAGTGGTGGTCTTTTATTATATTATTTATTAATGGTATTTTTTTAATATCATATCAATACTGTACCCCGCACGGGGGGGAGGTAGTGACGAAAAATAAGGATACGAGGTCTCGTAATCGCAATGAGTTTCTGCGACTACCATTGTTTGTCGCGGGTAACGGGGAATCAGGGTTCGATTCCGGTGAGGGAGCCTGAGAATCTGCTACCACATCCAAGGAAGGCAGCAGGCGCGCAAATTACCCCCTCCCGGCACGGGGAGGTAGGGGTAGGTAGTGACGAAAAATAATGATACGGGACTCTTACGAGGCCTCGTAATCGGAATGAGTACACTTCAAATATTTTAACGAGGTAAAATTTAAGGGCATTGAGGGTCTGGTGCCAGTGGTGGTTGATTAGATGCACACACTATACTTTTATAATTATCCTATACAAGTACCAGTACAATTATTAAATATAGACGCGCAAGGTCGTTACACGAACCGCTTACCATTATAGTAAAGTACTATGCAAACACACATAACATATACGCAATAAGGGAACTTTAAATTGGAGATTTTACCCTACCACACCCGTCTGTCTCATTTTGAAAACTATTCAAAATAATTGCTATTTTTCATTCTCATTCAAATATAAATAATAGTAAAAAATAATATATAATTTTTGACTGAACTGAACCCAAGTGCCCCTCATATACATGTTCTAACCTAACCTAACCTAAATCTAGTTTTGATTCCTTTAGACTTTAGATTCAAGATTTAATGTGAATATATGCATTAATAAAAACTCATTACTATTTTAATACTAGTTATGCTGCTGTTGATGCACTGATGAAAGCCAGATAGCTAGATCAGTGTTTAGTTAGTCGTAGTTGCCGGTGGGCTTAGGTCTAAAGGAATCCAAACTAGTTTTAAAAGGTTTGGATAGGTTAGGTTAGGTTAGAACATGAATAAGACGGGTGTCCGGCCTGCGGCCGGGCACTTAGGTTCCGTTTAAAAAAAATAAAAACAAAAAAAAAACGTACCACTACAAAGTACTCTTGTTTATATTAGAAGATATTGTAAAATAACAATAAGTTTAATTTTTTTTTTTTTTTCACTAACACATTAGGCCCGTCGCGCCGCGCCACTACTATATGGGGCGAAGGTGCGAAGGTGACGGCGACGACAAAGTACCGAGTCTAAGGAGTCTGATGGCGGCGCCACACAGTGGCGTTATGTCTCTATAAAAGTGGTGGTCTTTTATTATATTATTTATTAATGGTATTTTTTTAATATCATATCAATACTGTACCCCGCACGGGGGGGAGGTAGTGACGAAAAATAAGGATACGAGGTCTCGTAATCGCAATGAGTTTCTGCGACTACCATTGTTTGTCGCGGGTAACGGGGAATCAGGGTTCGATTCCGGTGAGGGAGCCTGAGAATCTGCTACCACATCCAAGGAAGGCAGCAGGCGCGCAAATTACCCCCTCCCGGCACGGGGAGGTAGGGGTAGGTAGTGACGAAAAATAATGATACGGGACTCTTACGAGGCCTCGTAATCGGAATGAGTACACTTCAAATATTTTAACGAGGTAAAATTTAAGGGCATTGAGGGTCTGGTGCCAGTGGTGGTTGATTAGATGCACACACTATACTTTTATAATTATCCTATACAAGTACCAGTACAATTATTAAATATAGACGCGCAAGGTCGTTACACGAACCGCTTACCATTATAGTAAAGTACTATGCAAACACACATAACATATACGCAATAAGGGAACTTTAAATTGGAGATTTTACCCTACCACACCCGTCTGTCTCATTTTGAAAACTATTCAAAATAATTGCTATTTTTCATTCTCATTCAAATATAAATAATAGTAAAAAATAATATATAATTTTTGACTGAACTGAACCCAAGTGCCCCTCATATACATGTTCTAACCTAACCTAACCTAAATCTAGTTTTGATTCCTTTAGACTTTAGATTCAAGATTTAATGTGAATATATGCATTAATAAAAACTCATTACTATTTTAATACTAGTTATGCTGCTGTTGATGCACTGATGAAAGCCAGATAGCTAGATCAGTGTTTAGTTAGTCGTAGTTGCCGGTGGGCTTAGGTCTAAAGGAATCCAAACTAGTTTTAAAAGGTTTGGATAGGTTAGGTTAGGTTAGAACATGAATAAGACGGGTGTCCGGCCTGCGGCCGGGCACTTAGGTTCCGTTTAAAAAAAATAAAAACAAAAAAAAAACGTACCACTACAAAGTACTCTTGTTTATATTAGAAGATATTGTAAAATAACAATAAGTTTAATTTTTTTTTTTTTTTCACTAACACATTAGGCCCGTCGCGCCGCGCCACTACTATATGGGGCGAAGGTGCGAAGGTGACGGCGACGACAAAGTACCGAGTCTAAGGAGTCTGATGGCGGCGCCACACAGTGGCGTTATGTCTCTATAAAAGTGGTGGTCTTTTATTATATTATTTATTAATGGTATTTTTTTAATATCATATCAATACTGTACCCCGCACGGGGGGGAGGTAGTGACGAAAAATAAGGATACGAGGTCTCGTAATCGCAATGAGTTTCTGCGACTACCATTGTTTGTCGCGGGTAACGGGGAATCAGGGTTCGATTCCGGTGAGGGAGCCTGAGAATCTGCTACCACATCCAAGGAAGGCAGCAGGCGCGCAAATTACCCCCTCCCGGCACGGGGAGGTAGGGGTAGGTAGTGACGAAAAATAATGATACGGGACTCTTACGAGGCCTCGTAATCGGAATGAGTACACTTCAAATATTTTAACGAGGTAAAATTTAAGGGCATTGAGGGTCTGGTGCCAGTGGTGGTTGATTAGATGCACACACTATACTTTTATAATTATCCTATACAAGTACCAGTACAATTATTAAATATAGACGCGCAAGGTCGTTACACGAACCGCTTACCATTATAGTAAAGTACTATGCAAACACACATAACATATACGCAATAAGGGAACTTTAAATTGGAGATTTTACCCTACCACACCCGTCTGTCTCATTTTGAAAACTATTCAAAATAATTGCTATTTTTCATTCTCATTCAAATATAAATAATAGTAAAAAATAATATATAATTTTTGACTGAACTGAACCCAAGTGCCCCTCATATACATGTTCTAACCTAACCTAACCTAAATCTAGTTTTGATTCCTTTAGACTTTAGATTCAAGATTTAATGTGAATATATGCATTAATAAAAACTCATTACTATTTTAATACTAGTTATGCTGCTGTTGATGCACTGATGAAAGCCAGATAGCTAGATCAGTGTTTAGTTAGTCGTAGTTGCCGGTGGGCTTAGGTCTAAAGGAATCCAAACTAGTTTTAAAAGGTTTGGATAGGTTAGGTTAGGTTAGAACATGAATAAGACGGGTGTCCGGCCTGCGGCCGGGCACTTAGGTTCCGTTTAAAAAAAATAAAAACAAAAAAAAAACGTACCACTACAAAGTACTCTTGTTTATATTAGAAGATATTGTAAAATAACAATAAGTTTAATTTTTTTTTTTTTTTCACTAACACATTAGGCCCGTCGCGCCGCGCCACTACTATATGGGGCGAAGGTGCGAAGGTGACGGCGACGACAAAGTACCGAGTCTAAGGAGTCTGATGGCGGCGCCACACAGTGGCGTTATGTCTCTATAAAAGTGGTGGTCTTTTATTATATTATTTATTAATGGTATTTTTTTAATATCATATCAATACTGTACCCCGCACGGGGGGGAGGTAGTGACGAAAAATAAGGATACGAGGTCTCGTAATCGCAATGAGTTTCTGCGACTACCATTGTTTGTCGCGGGTAACGGGGAATCAGGGTTCGATTCCGGTGAGGGAGCCTGAGAATCTGCTACCACATCCAAGGAAGGCAGCAGGCGCGCAAATTACCCCCTCCCGGCACGGGGAGGTAGGGGTAGGTAGTGACGAAAAATAATGATACGGGACTCTTACGAGGCCTCGTAATCGGAATGAGTACACTTCAAATATTTTAACGAGGTAAAATTTAAGGGCATTGAGGGTCTGGTGCCAGTGGTGGTTGATTAGATGCACACACTATACTTTTATAATTATCCTATACAAGTACCAGTACAATTATTAAATATAGACGCGCAAGGTCGTTACACGAACCGCTTACCATTATAGTAAAGTACTATGCAAACACACATAACATATACGCAATAAGGGAACTTTAAATTGGTGATTTTACCCTACCACACCCGTCTGTCTCATTTTGAAAACTATTCAAAATAATTGCTATTTTTCATTCTCATTCAAATATAAATAATAGTAAAAAATAATATATAATTTTTGACTGAACTGAACCCAAGTGCCCCTCATATACATGTTCTAACCTAACCTAACCTAAATCTAGTTTTGATTCCTTTAGACTTTAGATTCAAGATTTAATGTGAATATATGCATTAATAAAAACTCATTACTATTTTAATACTAGTTATGCTGCTGTTGATGCACTGATGAAAGCCAGATAGCTAGATCAGTGTTTAGTTAGTCGTAGTTGCCGGTGGGCTTAGGTCTAAAGGAATCCAAACTAGTTTTAAAAGGTTTGGATAGGTTAGGTTAGGTTAGAACATGAATAAGACGGGTGCCCGGCCTGCGGCCGGGCACTTAGGTTCCGTTTAAAAAAAATAAAAACAAAAAAAAAACGTACCACTACAAAGTACTCTTGTTTATATTAGAAGATATTGTAAAATAACAATAAGTTTAATTTTTTTTATTTTTTCACTAACACATTAGGCCCGTCGCGCCGCGCCACTACTATATGGGGCGAAGGTGCGAAGGTGACGGCGACGACAAAGTACCGAGTCTAAGGAGTCTGATGGCGGCGCCACACAGTGGCGTTATGTCTCTATAAAAGTGGTGGTCTTTTATTATATTATTTATTAATGGTATTTTTTTAATATCATATCAATACTGTACCCCGCACGGGGGGGAGGTAGTGACGAAAAATAAGGATACGAGGTCTCGTAATCGCAATGAGTTTCTGCGACTACCATTGTTTGTCGCGGGTAACGGGGAATCAGGGTTCGATTCCGGTGAGGGAGCCTGAGAATCTGCTACCACATCCAAGGAAGGCAGCAGGCGCGCAAATTACCCCCTCCCGGCACGGGGAGGTAGGGGTAGGTAGTGACGAAAAATAATGATACGGGACTCTTACGAGGCCTCGTAATCGGAATGAGTACACTTCAAATATTTTAACGAGGTAAAATTTAAGGGCATTGAGGGTCTGGTGCCAGTGGTGGTTGATTAGATGCACACACTATACTTTTATAATTATCCTATACAAGTACCAGTACAATTATTAAATATAGACGCGCAAGGTCGTTACACGAACCGCTTACCATTATAGTAAAGTACTATGCAAACACACATAACATATACGCAATAAGGGAACTTTAAATTGGAGATTTTACCCTACCACACCCGTCTGTCTCATTTTGAAAACTATTCAAAATAATTGCTATTTTTCATTCTCATTCAAATATAAATAATAGTAAAAAATAATATATAATTTTTGACTGAACTGAACCCAAGTGCCCCTCATATACATGTTCTAACCTAACCTAACCTAAATCTAGTTTTGATTCCTTTAGACTTTAGATTCAAGATTTAATGTGAATATATGCATTAATAAAAACTCATTACTATTTTAATACTAGTTATGCTGCTGTTGATGCACTGATGAAAGCCAGATAGCTAGATCAGTGTTTAGTTAGTCGTAGTTGCCGGTGGGCTTAGGTCTAAAGGAATCCAAACTAGTTTTAAAAGGTTTGGATAGGTTAGGTTAGGTTAGAACATGAATAAGACGGGTGCCCGGCCTGCGGCCGGGGCACTTAGGTTCCGTTTAAAAAAAATAAAAACAAAAAAAAAACGTACCACTACAAAGTACTCTTGTTTATATTAGAAGATATTGTAAAATAACAATAAGTTTAATTTTTTTTATTTTTTCACTAACACATTAGGCCCGTCGCGCCGCGCCACTACTATATGGGGCGAAGGTGCGAAGGTGACGGCGACGACAAAGTACCGAGTCTAAGGAGTCTGATGGCGGCGCCACACAGTGGCGTTATGTCTCTATAAAAGTGGTGGTCTTTTATTATATTATTTATTAATGGTATTTTTTTAATATCATATCAATACTGTACCCCGCACGGGGGGGAGGTAGTGACGAAAAATAAGGATACGAGGTCTCGTAATCGCAATGAGTTTCTGCGACTACCATTGTTTGTCGCGGGTAACGGGGAATCAGGGTTCGATTCCGGTGAGGGAGCCTGAGAATCTGCTACCACATCCAAGGAAGGCAGCAGGCGCGCAAATTACCCCCTCCCGGCACGGGGAGGTAGGGGTAGGTAGTGACGAAAAATAATGATACGGGACTCTTACGAGGCCTCGTAATCGGAATGAGTACACTTCAAATATTTTAACGAGGTAAAATTTAAGGGCATTGAGGGTCTGGTGCCAGTGGTGGTTGATTAGATGCACACACTATACTTTTATAATTATCCTATACAAGTACCAGTACAATTATTAAATATAGACGCGCAAGGTCGTTACACGAACCGCTTACCATTATAGTAAAGTACTATGCAAACACACATAACATATACGCAATAAGGGAACTTTAAATTGGAGATTTTACCCTACCACACCCGTCTGTCTCATTTTGAAAACTATTCAAAATAATTGCTATTTTTCATTCTCATTCAAATATAAATAATAGTAAAAAATAATATATAATTTTTGACTGAACTGAACCCAAGTGCCCCTCATATACATGTTCTAACCTAACCTAACCTAAATCTAGTTTTGATTCCTTTAGACTTTAGATTCAAGATTTAATGTGAATATATGCATTAATAAAAACTCATTACTATTTTAATACTAGTTATGCTGCTGTTGATGCACTGATGAAAGCCAGATAGCTAGATCAGTGTTTAGTTAGTCGTAGTTGCCGGTGGGCTTAGGTCTAAAGGAATCCAAACTAGTTTTAAAAGGTTTGGATAGGTTAGGTTAGGTTAGAACATGAATAAGACGGGTGTCCGGCCTGCGGCCGGGCACTTAGGTTCCGTTTAAAAAAAATAAAAACAAAAAAAAAACGTACCACTACAAAGTACTCTTGTTTATATTAGAAGATATTGTAAAATAACAATAAGTTTAATTATTTTTTTTTTTTCACTAACACATTAGGCCCGTCGCGCCGCGCCACTACTATATGGGGCGAAGGTGCGAAGGTGACGGCGACGACAAAGTACCGAGTCTAAGGAGTCTGATGGCGGCGCCACACAGTGGCGTTATGTCTCTATAAAAGTGGTGGTCTTTTATTATATTATTTATTAATGGTATTTTTTTAATATCATATCAATACTGTACCCCGCACGGGGGGGAGGTAGTGACGAAAAATAAGGATACGAGGTCTCGTAATCGCAATGAGTTTCTGCGACTACCATTGTTTGTCGCGGGTAACGGGGAATCAGGGTTCGATTCCGGTGAGGGAGCCTGAGAATCTGCTACCACATCCAAGGAAGGCAGCAGGCGCGCAAATTACCCCCTCCCGGCACGGGGAGGTAGGGGTAGGTAGTGACGAAAAATAATGATACGGGACTCTTACGAGGCCTCGTAATCGGAATGAGTACACTTCAAATATTTTAACGAGGTAAAATTTAAGGGCATTGAGGGTCTGGTGCCAGTGGTGGTTGATTAGATGCACACACTATACTTTTATAATTATCCTATACAAGTACCAGTACAATTATTAAATATAGACGCGCAAGGTCGTTACACGAACCGCTTACCATTATAGTAAAGTACTATGCAAACACACATAACATATACGCAATAAGGGAACTTTAAATTGGAGATTTTACCCTACCACACCCGTCTGTCTCATTTTGAAAACTATTCAAAATAATTGCTATTTTTCATTCTCATTCAAATATAAATAATAGTAAAAAATAATATATAATTTTTGACTGAACTGAACCCAAGTGCCCCTCATATACATGTTCTAACCTAACCTAACCTAAATCTAGTTTTGATTCCTTTAGACTTTAGATTCAAGATTTAATGTGAATATATGCATTAATAAAAACTCATTACTATTTTAATACTAGTTATGCTGCTGTTGATGCACTGATGAAAGCCAGATAGCTAGATCAGTGTTTAGTTAGTCGTAGTTGCCGGTGGGCTTAGGTCTAAAGGAATCCAAACTAGTTTTAAAAGGTTTGGATAGGTTAGGTTAGGTTAGAACATGAATAAGACGGGTGCCCGGCCTGCGGCCGGGGCACTTAGGTTCCGTTTAAAAAAAAAAAAAACAAAAAAAAAACGTACCACTACAAAGTACTCTTGTTTATATTAGAAGATATTGTAAAATAACAATAAGTTTAATTTTTTTTTTTTTTTCACTAACACATTAGGCCCGTCGCGCCGCGCCACTACTATATGGGGCGAAGGTGCGAAGGTGACGGCGACGACAAAGTACCGAGTCTAAGGAGTCTGATGGCGGCGCCACACAGTGGCGTTATGTCTCTATAAAAGTGGTGGTCTTTTATTATATTATTTATTAATGGTATTTTTTTAATATCATATCAATACTGTACCCCGCACGGGGGGGAGGTAGTGACGAAAAATAAGGATACGAGGTCTCGTAATCGCAATGAGTTTCTGCGACTACCATTGTTTGTCGCGGGTAACGGGGAATCAGGGTTCGATTCCGGTGAGGGAGCCTGAGAATCTGCTACCACATCCAAGGAAGGCAGCAGGCGCGCAAATTACCCCCTCCCGGCACGGGGAGGTAGGGGTAGGTAGTGACGAAAAATAATGATACGGGACTCTTACGAGGCCTCGTAATCGGAATGAGTACACTTCAAATATTTTAACGAGGTAAAATTTAAGGGCATTGAGGGTCTGGTGCCAGTGGTGGTTGATTAGATGCACACACTATACTTTTATAATTATCCTATACAAGTACAATTATTAAATATAGACGCGCAAGGTCGTTACACGAACCGCTTACCATTATAGTAAAGTACTATGCAAACACACATAACATATACGCAATAAGGGAACTTTAAATTGGAGATTTTACCCTACCACACCCGTCTGTCTCATTTTGAAAACTATTCAAAATAATTGCTATTTTTCATTCTCATTCAAATATAAATAATAGTAAAAAATAATATATAATTTTTGACTGAACTGAACCCAAGTGCCCCTCATATACATGTTCTAACCTAACCTAACCTAAATCTAGTTTTGATTCCTTTAGACTTTAGATTCAAGATTTAATGTGAATATATGCATTAATAAAAACTCATTACTATTTTAATACTAGTTATGCTGCTGTTGATGCACTGATGAAAGCCAGATAGCTAGATCAGTGTTTAGTTAGTCGTAGTTGCCGGTGGGCTTAGGTCTAAAGGAATCCAAACTAGTTTTAAAAGGTTTGGATAGGTTAGGTTAGGTTAGAACATGAATAAGACGGGTGTCCGGCCTGCGGCCGGGCACTTAGGTTCCGTTTAAAAAAAATAAAAACAAAAAAAAAACGTACCACTACAAAGTACTCTTGTTTATATTAGAAGATATTGTAAAATAACAATAAGTTTAATTATTTTTCTTTTTTCACTAACACATTAGGCCCGTCGCGCCGCGCCACTACTATATGGGGCGAAGGTGCGAAGGTGACGGCGACGACAAAGTACCGAGTCTAAGGAGTCTGATGGCGGCGCCACACAGTGGCGTTGTCTCTATAAAAGTGGTGGTCTTTTATTATATTATTTATTAATGGTATTTTTTTAATATCATATCAATACTGTACCCCGCACGGGGGGGAGGTAGTGACGAAAAATAAGGATACGAGGTCTCGTAATCGCAATGAGTTTCTGCGACTACCATTGTTTGTCGCGGGTAACGGGGAATCAGGGTTCGATTCCGGTGAGGGAGCCTGAGAATCTGCTACCACATCCAAGGAAGGCAGCAGGCGCGCAAATTACCCCCTCCCGGCACGGGGAGGTAGGGGTAGGTAGTGACGAAAAATAATGATACGGGACTCTTACGAGGCCTCGTAATCGGAATGAGTACACTTCAAATATTTTAACGAGGTAAAATTTAAGGGCATTGAGGGTCTGGTGCCAGTGGTGGTTGATTAGATGCACACACTATACTTTTATAATTATCCTATACAAGTACCAGTACAATTATTAAATATAGACGCGCAAGGTCGTTACACGAACCGCTTACCATTATAGTAAAGTACTATGCAAACACACATAACATATACGCAATAAGGGAACTTTAAATTGGAGATTTTACCCTACCACACCCGTCTGTCTCATTTTGAAAACTATTCAAAATAATTGCTATTTTTCATTCTCATTCAAATATAAATAATAGTAAAAAATAATATATAATTTTTGACTGAACTGAACCCAAGTGCCCCTCATATACATGTTCTAACCTAACCTAACCTAAATCTAGTTTTGATTCCTTTAGACTTTAGATTCAAGATTTAATGTGAATATATGCATTAATAAAAACTCATTACTATTTTAATACTAGTTATGCTGCTGTTGATGCACTGATGAAAGCCAGATAGCTAGATCAGTGTTTAGTTAGTCGTAGTTGCCGGTGGGCTTAGGTCTAAAGGAATCCAAACTAGTTTTAAAAGGTTTGGATAGGTTAGGTTAGGTTAGAACATGAATAAGACGGGTGCCCGGCCTGCGGCCGGGGCACTTAGGTTCCGTTTAAAAAAAATAAAAACAAAAAAAAAACGTACCACTACAAAGTACTCTTGTTTATATTAGAAGATATTGTAAAATAACAATAAGTTTAATTTTTTTTTTTTTTTTCACTAACACATTAGGCCCGTCGCGCCGCGCCACTACTATATGGGGCGAAGGTGCGAAGGTGACGGCGACGACAAAGTACCGAGTCTAAGGAGTCTGATGGCGGCGCCACACAGTGGCGTTATGTCTCTATAAAAGTGGTGGTCTTTTATTATATTATTTATTAATGGTATTTTTTTAATATCATATCAATACTGTACCCCGCACGGGGGGGAGGTAGTGACGAAAAATAAGGATACGAGGTCTCGTAATCGCAATGAGTTTCTGCGACTACCATTGTTTGTCGCGGGTAACGGGGAATCAGGGTTCGATTCCGGTGAGGGAGCCTGAGAATCTGCTACCACATCCAAGGAAGGCAGCAGGCGCGCAAATTACCCCCTCCCGGCACGGGGAGGTAGGGGTAGGTAGTGACGAAAAATAATGATACGGGACTCTTACGAGGCCTCGTAATCGGAATGAGTACACTTCAAATATTTTAACGAGGTAAAATTTAAGGGCATTGAGGGTCTGGTGCCAGTGGTGGTTGATTAGATGCACACACTATACTTTTATAATTATCCTATACAAGTACAATTATTAAATATAGACGCGCAAGGTCGTTACACGAACCGCTTACCATTATAGTAAAGTACTATGCAAACACACATAACATATACGCAATAAGGGAACTTTAAATTGGAGATTTTACCCTACCACACCCGTCTGTCTCATTTTGAAAACTATTCAAAATAATTGCTATTTTTCATTCTCATTCAAATATAAATAATAGTAAAAAATAATATATAATTTTTGACTGAACTGAACCCAAGTGCCCCTCATATACATGTTCTAACCTAACCTAACCTAAATCTAGTTTTGATTCCTTTAGACTTTAGATTCAAGATTTAATGTGAATATATGCATTAATAAAAACTCATTACTATTTTAATACTAGTTATGCTGCTGTTGATGCACTGATGAAAGCCAGATAGCTAGATCAGTGTTTAGTTAGTCGTAGTTGCCGGTGGGCTTAGGTCTAAAGGAATCCAAACTAGTTTTAAAAGGTTTGGATAGGTTAGGTTAGGTTAGAACATGAATAAGACGGGTGCCCGGCCTGCGGCCGGGGCACTTAGGTTCCGTTTAAAAAAAAAAAAAACAAAAAAAAAACGTACCACTACAAAGTACTCTTGTTTATATTAGAAGATATTGTAAAATAACAATAAGTTTAATTTTTTTTTTTTTTTTCACTAACACATTAGGCCCGTCGCGCCGCGCCACTACTATATGGGGCGAAGGTGCGAAGGTGACGGCGACGACAAAGTACCGAGTCTAAGGAGTCTGATGGCGGCGCCACACAGTGGCGTTATGTCTCTATAAAAGTGGTGGTCTTTTATTATATTATTTATTAATGGTATTTTTTTAATATCATATCAATACTGTACCCCGCACGGGGGGGAGGTAGTGACGAAAAATAAGGATACGAGGTCTCGTAATCGCAATGAGTTTCTGCGACTACCATTGTTTGTCGCGGGTAACGGGGAATCAGGGTTCGATTCCGGTGAGGGAGCCTGAGAATCTGCTACCACATCCAAGGAAGGCAGCAGGCGCGCAAATTACCCCCTCCCGGCACGGGGAGGTAGGGGTAGGTAGTGACGAAAAATAATGATACGGGACTCTTACGAGGCCTCGTAATCGGAATGAGTACACTTCAAATATTTTAACGAGGTAAAATTTAAGGGCATTGAGGGTCTGGTGCCAGTGGTGGTTGATTAGATGCACACACTATACTTTTATAATTATCCTATACAAGTACCAGTACAATTATTAAATATAGACGCGCAAGGTCGTTACACGAACCGCTTACCATTATAGTAAAGTACTATGCAAACACACATAACATATACGCAATAAGGGAACTTTAAATTGGAGATTTTACCCTACCACACCCGTCTGTCTCATTTTGAAAACTATTCAAAATAATTGCTATTTTTCATTCTCATTCAAATATAAATAATAGTAAAAAATAATATATAATTTTTGACTGAACTGAACCCAAGTGCCCCTCATATACATGTTCTAACCTAACCTAACCTAAATCTAGTTTTGATTCCTTTAGACTTTAGATTCAAGATTTAATGTGAATATATGCATTAATAAAAACTCATTACTATTTTAATACTAGTTATGCTGCTGTTGATGCACTGATGAAAGCCAGATAGCTAGATCAGTGTTTAGTTAGTCGTAGTTGCCGGTGGGCTTAGGTCTAAAGGAATCCAAACTAGTTTTAAAAGGTTTGGATAGGTTAGGTTAGGTTAGAACATGAATAAGACGGGTGTCCGGCCTGCGGCCGGGCACTTAGGTTCCGTTTAAAAAAAAAAAAAACAAAAAAAAACGTACCACTACAAAGTACTCTTGTTTATATTAGAAGATATTGTAAAATAACAATAAGTTTAATTTTTTTTTTTTTTTCACTAACACATTAGGCCCGTCGCGCCGCGCCACTACTATATGGGGCGAAGGTGCGAAGGTGACGGCGACGACAAAGTACCGAGTCTAAGGAGTCTGATGGCGGCGCCACACAGTGGCGTTATGTCTCTATAAAAGTGGTGGTCTTTTATTATATTATTTATTAATGGTATTTTTTTAATATCATATCAATACTGTACCCCGCACGGGGGGGAGGTAGTGACGAAAAATAAGGATACGAGGTCTCGTAATCGCAATGAGTTTCTGCGACTACCATTGTTTGTCGCGGGTAACGGGGAATCAGGGTTCGATTCCGGTGAGGGAGCCTGAGAATCTGCTACCACATCCAAGGAAGGCAGCAGGCGCGCAAATTACCCCCTCCCGGCACGGGGAGGTAGGGGTAGGTAGTGACGAAAAATAATGATACGGGACTCTTACGAGGCCTCGTAATCGGAATGAGTACACTTCAAATATTTTAACGAGGTAAAATTTAAGGGCATTGAGGGTCTGGTGCCAGTGGTGGTTGATTAGATGCACACACTATACTTTTATAATTATCCTATACAAGTACCAGTACAATTATTAAATATAGACGCGCAAGGTCGTTACACGAACCGCTTACCATTATAGTAAAGTACTATGCAAACACACATAACATATACGCAATAAGGGAACTTTAAATTGGAGATTTTACCCTACCACACCCGTCTGTCTCATTTTGAAAACTATTCAAAATAATTGCTATTTTTCATTCTCATTCAAATATAAATAATAGTAAAAAATAATATATAATTTTTGACTGAACTGAACCCAAGTGCCCCTCATATACATGTTCTAACCTAACCTAACCTAAATCTAGTTTTGATTCCTTTAGACTTTAGATTCAAGATTTAATGTGAATATATGCATTAATAAAAACTCATTACTATTTTAATACTAGTTATGCTGCTGTTGATGCACTGATGAAAGCCAGATAGCTAGATCAGTGTTTAGTTAGTCGTAGTTGCCGGTGGGCTTAGGTCTAAAGGAATCCAAACTAGTTTTAAAAGGTTTGGATAGGTTAGGTTAGGTTAGAACATGAATAAGACGGGTGTCCGGCCTGCGGCCGGGCACTTAGGTTCCGTTTAAAAAAAATAAAAACAAAAAAAAAACGTACCACTACAAAGTACTCTTGTTTATATTAGAAGATATTGTAAAATAACAATAAGTTTAATTTTTTTTTTTTTTTCACTAACACATTAGGCCCGTCGCGCCGCGCCACTACTATATGGGGCGAAGGTGCGAAGGTGACGGCGACGACAAAGTACCGAGTCTAAGGAGTCTGATGGCGGCGCCACACAGTGGCGTTATGTCTCTATAAAAGTGGTGGTCTTTTATTATATTATTTATTAATGGTATTTTTTTAATATCATATCAATACTGTACCCCGCACGGGGGGGAGGTAGTGACGAAAAATAAGGATACGAGGTCTCGTAATCGCAATGAGTTTCTGCGACTACCATTGTTTGTCGCGGGTAACGGGGAATCAGGGTTCGATTCCGGTGAGGGAGCCTGAGAATCTGCTACCACATCCAAGGAAGGCAGCAGGCGCGCAAATTACCCCCTCCCGGCACGGGGAGGTAGGGGTAGGTAGTGACGAAAAATAATGATACGGGACTCTTACGAGGCCTCGTAATCGGAATGAGTACACTTCAAATATTTTAACGAGGTAAAATTTAAGGGCATTGAGGGTCTGGTGCCAGTGGTGGTTGATTAGATGCACACACTATACTTTTATAATTATCCTATACAAGTACCAGTACAATTATTAAATATAGACGCGCAAGGTCGTTACACGAACCGCTTACCATTATAGTAAAGTACTATGCAAACACACATAACATATACGCAATAAGGGAACTTTAAATTGGAGATTTTACCCTACCACACCCGTCTGTCTCATTTTGAAAACTATTCAAAATAATTGCTATTTTTCATTCTCATTCAAATATAAATAATAGTAAAAAATAATATATAATTTTTGACTGAACTGAACCCAAGTGCCCCTCATATACATGTTCTAACCTAACCTAACCTAAATCTAGTTTTGATTCCTTTAGACTTTAGATTCAAGATTTAATGTGAATATATGCATTAATAAAAACTCATTACTATTTTAATACTAGTTATGCTGCTGTTGATGCACTGATGAAAGCCAGATAGCTAGATCAGTGTTTAGTTAGTCGTAGTTGCCGGTGGGCTTAGGTCTAAAGGAATCCAAACTAGTTTTAAAAGGTTTGGATAGGTTAGGTTAGGTTAGAACATGAATAAGACGGGTGTCCGGCCTGCGGCCGGGCACTTAGGTTCCGTTTAAAAAAAATAAAAACAAAAAAAAAACGTACCACTACAAAGTACTCTTGTTTATATTAGAAGATATTGTAAAATAACAATAAGTTTAATTTTTTTTTTTTTTCACTAACACATTAGGCCCGTCGCGCCGCGCCACTACTATATGGGGCGAAGGTGCGAAGGTGACGGCGACGACAAAGTACCGAGTCTAAGGAGTCTGATGGCGGCGCCACACAGTGGCGTTATGTCTCTATAAAAGTGGTGGTCTTTTATTATATTATTTATTAATGGTATTTTTTTAATATCATATCAATACTGTACCCCGCACGGGGGGGAGGTAGTGACGAAAAATAAGGATACGAGGTCTCGTAATCGCAATGAGTTTCTGCGACTACCATTGTTTGTCGCGGGTAACGGGGAATCAGGGTTCGATTCCGGTGAGGGAGCCTGAGAATCTGCTACCACATCCAAGGAAGGCAGCAGGCGCGCAAATTACCCCCTCCCGGCACGGGGAGGTAGGGGTAGGTAGTGACGAAAAATAATGATACGGGACTCTTACGAGGCCTCGTAATCGGAATGAGTACACTTCAAATATTTTAACGAGGTAAAATTTAAGGGCATTGAGGGTCTGGTGCCAGTGGTGGTTGATTAGATGCACACACTATACTTTTATAATTATCCTATACAAGTACCAGTACAATTATTAAATATAGACGCGCAAGGTCGTTACACGAACCGCTTACCATTATAGTAAAGTACTATGCAAACACACATAACATATACGCAATAAGGGAACTTTAAATTGGAGATTTTACCCTACCACACCCGTCTGTCTCATTTTGAAAACTATTCAAAATAATTGCTATTTTTCATTCTCATTCAAATATAAATAATAGTAAAAAATAATATATAATTTTTGACTGAACTGAACCCAAGTGCCCCTCATATACATGTTCTAACCTAACCTAACCTAAATCTAGTTTTGATTCCTTTAGACTTTAGATTCAAGATTTAATGTGAATATATGCATTAATAAAAACTCATTACTATTTTAATACTAGTTATGCTGCTGTTGATGCACTGATGAAAGCCAGATAGCTAGATCAGTGTTTAGTTAGTCGTAGTTGCCGGTGGGCTTAGGTCTAAAGGAATCCAAACTAGTTTTAAAAGGTTTGGATAGGTTAGGTTAGGTTAGAACATGAATAAGACGGGTGTCCGGCCTGCGGCCGGGCACTTAGGTTCCGTTTAAAAAAAAAAAAAACAAAAAAAAAACGTACCACTACAAAGTACTCTTGTTTATATTAGAAGATATTGTAAAATAACAATAAGTTTAATTTTTTTTTTTTTTTCACTAACACATTAGGCCCGTCGCGCCGCGCCACTACTATATGGGGCGAAGGTGCGAAGGTGACGGCGACGACAAAGTACCGAGTCTAAGGAGTCTGATGGCGGCGCCACACAGTGGCGTTATGTCTCTATAAAAGTGGTGGTCTTTTATTATATTATTTATTAAAGGTATTTTTTTAATATCATATCAATACTGTACCCCGCACGGGGGGGAGGTAGTGACGAAAAATAAGGATACGAGGTCTCGTAATCGCAATGAGTTTCTGCGACTACCATTGTTTGTCGCGGGTAACGGGGAATCAGGGTTCGATTCCGGTGAGGGAGCCTGAGAATCTGCTACCACATCCAAGGAAGGCAGCAGGCGCGCAAATTACCCCCTCCCGGCACGGGGAGGTAGGGGTAGGTAGTGACGAAAAATAATGATACGGGACTCTTACGAGGCCTCGTAATCGGAATGAGTACACTTCAAATATTTTAACGAGGTAAAATTTAAGGGCATTGAGGGTCTGGTGCCAGTGGTGGTTGATTAGATGCACACACTATACTTTTATAATTATCCTATACAAGTACCAGTACAATTATTAAATATAGACGCGCAAGGTCGTTACACGAACCGCTTACCATTATAGTAAAGTACTATGCAAACACACATAACATATACGCAATAAGGGAACTTTAAATTGGAGATTTTACCCTACCACACCCGTCTGTCTCATTTTGAAAACTATTCAAAATAATTGCTATTTTTCATTCTCATTCAAATATAAATAATAGTAAAAAATAATATATAATTTTTGACTGAACTGAACCCAAGTGCCCCTCATATACATGTTCTAACCTAACCTAACCTAAATCTAGTTTTGATTCCTTTAGACTTTAGATTCAAGATTTAATGTGAATATATGCATTAATAAAAACTCATTACTATTTTAATACTAGTTATGCTGCTGTTGATGCACTGATGAAAGCCAGATAGCTAGATCAGTGTTTAGTTAGTCGTAGTTGCCGGTGGGCTTAGGTCTAAAGGAATCCAAACTAGTTTTAAAAGGTTTGGATAGGTTAGGTTAGGTTAGAACATGAATAAGACGGGTGTCCGGCCTGCGGCCGGGCACTTAGGTTCCGTTTAAAAAAAATAAAAACAAAAAAAAAACGTACCACTACAAAGTACTCTTGTTTATATTAGAAGATATTGTAAAATAACAATAAGTTTAATTTTTTTTTTTTTTTCACTAACACATTAGGCCCGTCGCGCCGCGCCACTACTATATGGGGCGAAGGTGCGAAGGTGACGGCGACGACAAAGTACCGAGTCTAAGGAGTCTGATGGCGGCGCCACACAGTGGCGTTATGTCTCTATAAAAGTGGTGGTCTTTTATTATATTATTTATTAATGGTATTTTTTTAATATCATATCAATACTGTACCCCGCACGGGGGGGAGGTAGTGACGAAAAATAAGGATACGAGGTCTCGTAATCGCAATGAGTTTCTGCGACTACCATTGTTTGTCGCGGGTAACGGGGAATCAGGGTTCGATTCCGGTGAGGGAGCCTGAGAATCTGCTACCACATCCAAGGAAGGCAGCAGGCGCGCAAATTACCCCCTCCCGGCACGGGGAGGTAGGGGTAGGTAGTGACGAAAAATAATGATACGGGACTCTTACGAGGCCTCGTAATCGGAATGAGTACACTTCAAATATTTTAACGAGGTAAAATTTAAGGGCATTGAGGGTCTGGTGCCAGTGGTGGTTGATTAGATGCACACACTATACTTTTATAATTATCCTATACAAGTACCAGTACAATTATTAAATATAGACGCGCAAGGTCGTTACACGAACCGCTTACCATTATAGTAAAGTACTATGCAAACACACATAACATATACGCAATAAGGGAACTTTAAATTGGAGATTTTACCCTACCACACCCGTCTGTCTCATTTTGAAAACTATTCAAAATAATTGCTATTTTTCATTCTCATTCAAATATAAATAATAGTAAAAAATAATATATAATTTTTGACTGAACTGAACCCAAGTGCCCCTCATATACATGTTCTAACCTAACCTAACCTAAATCTAGTTTTGATTCCTTTAGACTTTAGATTCAAGATTTAATGTGAATATATGCATTAATAAAAACTCATTACTATTTTAATACTAGTTATGCTGCTGTTGATGCACTGATGAAAGCCAGATAGCTAGATCAGTGTTTAGTTAGTCGTAGTTGCCGGTGGGCTTAGGTCTAAAGGAATCCAAACTAGTTTTAAAAGGTTTGGATAGGTTAGGTTAGGTTAGAACATGAATAAGACGGGTGTCCGGCCTGCGGCCGGGCACTTAGGTTCCGTTTAAAAAAAATAAAAACAAAAAAAAAACGTACCACTACAAAGTACTCTTGTTTATATTAGAAGATATTGTAAAATAACAATAAGTTTAATTTTTTTTTTTTTTTCACTAACACATTAGGCCCGTCGCGCCGCGCCACTACTATATGGGGCGAAGGTGCGAAGGTGACGGCGACGACAAAGTACCGAGTCTAAGGAGTCTGATGGCGGCGCCACACAGTGGCGTTATGTCTCTATAAAAGTGGTGGTCTTTTATTATATTATTTATTAATGGTATTTTTTTAATATCATATCAATACTGTACCCCGCACGGGGGGGAGGTAGTGACGAAAAATAAGGATACGAGGTCTCGTAATCGCAATGAGTTTCTGCGACTACCATTGTTTGTCGCGGGTAACGGGGAATCAGGGTTCGATTCCGGTGAGGGAGCCTGAGAATCTGCTACCACATCCAAGGAAGGCAGCAGGCGCGCAAATTACCCCCTCCCGGCACGGGGAGGTAGGGGTAGGTAGTGACGAAAAATAATGATACGGGACTCTTACGAGGCCTCGTAATCGGAATGAGTACACTTCAAATATTTTAACGAGGTAAAATTTAAGGGCATTGAGGGTCTGGTGCCAGTGGTGGTTGATTAGATGCACACACTATACTTTTATAATTATCCTATACAAGTACCAGTACAATTATTAAATATAGACGCGCAAGGTCGTTACACGAACCGCTTACCATTATAGTAAAGTACTATGCAAACACACATAACATATACGCAATAAGGGAACTTTAAATTGGAGATTTTACCCTACCACACCCGTCTGTCTCATTTTGAAAACTATTCAAAATAATTGCTATTTTTCATTCTCATTCAAATATAAATAATAGTAAAAAATAATATATAATTTTTGACTGAACTGAACCCAAGTGCCCCTCATATACATGTTCTAACCTAACCTAACCTAAATCTAGTTTTGATTCCTTTAGACTTTAGATTCAAGATTTAATGTGAATATATGCATTAATAAAAACTCATTACTATTTTAATACTAGTTATGCTGCTGTTGATGCACTGATGAAAGCCAGATAGCTAGATCAGTGTTTAGTTAGTCGTAGTTGCCGGTGGGCTTAGGTCTAAAGGAATCCAAACTAGTTTTAAAAGGTTTGGATAGGTTAGGTTAGGTTAGAACATGAATAAGACGGGTGTCCGGCCTGCGGCCGGGCACTTAGGTTCCGTTTAAAAAAAATAAAAACAAAAAAAAAACGTACCACTACAAAGTACTCTTGTTTATATTAGAAGATATTGTAAAATAACAATAAGTTTAATTTTTTTTTTTTTTCACTAACACATTAGGCCCGTCGCGCCGCGCCACTACTATATGGGGCGAAGGTGCGAAGGTGACGGCGACGACAAAGTACCGAGTCTAAGGAGTCTGATGGCGGCGCCACACAGTGGCGTTATGTCTCTATAAAAGTGGTGGTCTTTTATTATATTATTTATTAATGGTATTTTTTTAATATCATATCAATACTGTACCCCGCACGGGGGGGAGGTAGTGACGAAAAATAAGGATACGAGGTCTCGTAATCGCAATGAGTTTCTGCGACTACCATTGTTTGTCGCGGGTAACGGGGAATCAGGGTTCGATTCCGGTGAGGGAGCCTGAGAATCTGCTACCACATCCAAGGAAGGCAGCAGGCGCGCAAATTACCCCCTCCCGGCACGGGGAGGTAGGGGTAGGTAGTGACGAAAAATAATGATACGGGACTCTTACGAGGCCTCGTAATCGGAATGAGTACACTTCAAATATTTTAACGAGGTAAAATTTAAGGGCATTGAGGGTCTGGTGCCAGTGGTGGTTGATTAGATGCACACACTATACTTTTATAATTATCCTATACAAGTACCAGTACAATTATTAAATATAGACGCGCAAGGTCGTTACACGAACCGCTTACCATTATAGTAAAGTACTATGCAAACACACATAACATATACGCAATAAGGGAACTTTAAATTGGAGATTTTACCCTACCACACCCGTCTGTCTCATTTTGAAAACTATTCAAAATAATTGCTATTTTTCATTCTCATTCAAATATAAATAATAGTAAAAAATAATATATAATTTTTGACTGAACTGAACCCAAGTGCCCCTCATATACATGTTCTAACCTAACCTAACCTAAATCTAGTTTTGATTCCTTTAGACTTTAGATTCAAGATTTAATGTGAATATATGCATTAATAAAAACTCATTACTATTTTAATACTAGTTATGCTGCTGTTGATGCACTGATGAAAGCCAGATAGCTAGATCAGTGTTTAGTTAGTCGTAGTTGCCGGTGGGCTTAGGTCTAAAGGAATCCAAACTAGTTTTAAAAGGTTTGGATAGGTTAGGTTAGGTTAGAACATGAATAAGACGGGTGTCCGGCCTGCGGCCGGGCACTTAGGTTCCGTTTAAAAAAAATAAAAACAAAAAAAAAACGTACCACTACAAAGTACTCTTGTTTATATTAGAAGATATTGTAAAATAACAATAAGTTTAATTTTTTTTTTTTTTTCACTAACACATTAGGCCCGTCGCGCCGCGCCACTACTATATGGGGCGAAGGTGCGAAGGTGACGGCGACGACAAAGTACCGAGTCTAAGGAGTCTGATGGCGGCGCCACACAGTGGCGTTATGTCTCTATAAAAGTGGTGGTCTTTTATTATATTATTTATTAATGGTATTTTTTTAATATCATATCAATACTGTACCCCGCACGGGGGGGAGGTAGTGACGAAAAATAAGGATACGAGGTCTCGTAATCGCAATGAGTTTCTGCGACTACCATTGTTTGTCGCGGGTAACGGGGAATCAGGGTTCGATTCCGGTGAGGGAGCCTGAGAATCTGCTACCACATCCAAGGAAGGCAGCAGGCGCGCAAATTACCCCCTCCCGGCACGGGGAGGTAGGGGTAGGTAGTGACGAAAAATAATGATACGGGACTCTTACGAGGCCTCGTAATCGGAATGAGTACACTTCAAATATTTTAACGAGGTAAAATTTAAGGGCATTGAGGGTCTGGTGCCAGTGGTGGTTGA
The DNA here is from genome assembly GCF_905163445.1 of Pararge aegeria. Classification (NCBI taxonomy): domain Eukaryota; kingdom Metazoa; phylum Arthropoda; class Insecta; order Lepidoptera; family Nymphalidae; genus Pararge; species Pararge aegeria. The sequence continues at coordinate 36,328 of NW_024396978.1, read as the reverse complement.
TTAGATGCACACACTATACTTTTATAATTATCCTATACAAGTACCAGTACAATTATTAAATATAGACGCGCAAGGTCGTTACACGAACCGCTTACCATTATAGTAAAGTACTATGCAAACACACATAACATATACGCAATAAGGGAACTTTAAATTGGAGATTTTACCCTACCACACCCGTCTGTCTCATTTTGAAAACTATTCAAAATAATTGCTATTTTTCATTCTCATTCAAATATAAATAATAGTAAAAAATAATATATAATTTTTGACTGAACTGAACCCAAGTGCCCCTCATATACATGTTCTAACCTAACCTAACCTAAATCTAGTTTTGATTCCTTTAGACTTTAGATTCAAGATTTAATGTGAATATATGCATTAATAAAAACTCATTACTATTTTAATACTAGTTATGCTGCTGTTGATGCACTGATGAAAGCCAGATAGCTAGATCAGTGTTTAGTTAGTCGTAGTTGCCGGTGGGCTTAGGTCTAAAGGAATCCAAACTAGTTTTAAAAGGTTTGGATAGGTTAGGTTAGGTTAGAACATGAATAAGACGGGTGCCCGGCCTGCGGCCGGGGCACTTAGGTTCCGTTTAAAAAAAATAAAAACAAAAAAAAAACGTACCACTACAAAGTACTCTTGTTTATATTAGAAGATATTGTAAAATAACAATAAGTTTAATTTTTTTTTATTTTTTCACTAACACATTAGGCCCGTCGCGCCGCGCCACTACTATATGGGGCGAAGGTGCGAAGGTGACGGCGACGACAAAGTACCGAGTCTAAGGAGTCTGATGGCGGCGCCACACAGTGGCGTTATGTCTCTATAAAAGTGGTGGTCTTTTATTATATTATTTATTAATGGTATTTTTTTAATATCATATCAATACTGTACCCCGCACGGGGGGGGAGGTAGTGACGAAAAATAAGGATACGAGGTCTCGTAATCGCAATGAGTTTCTGCGACTACCATTGTTTGTCGCGGGTAACGGGGAATCAGGGTTCGATTCCGGTGAGGGAGCCTGAGAATCTGCTACCACATCCAAGGAAGGCAGCAGGCGCGCAAATTACCCCCTCCCGGCACGGGGAGGTAGGGGTAGGTAGTGACGAAAAATAATGATACGGGACTCTTACGAGGCCTCGTAATCGGAATGAGTACACTTCAAATATTTTAACGAGGTAAAATTTAAGGGCATTGAGGGTCTGGTGCCAGTGGTGGTTGATTAGATGCACACACTATACTTTTATAATTATCCTATACAAGTACCAGTACAATTATTAAATATAGACGCGCAAGGTCGTTACACGAACCGCTTACCATTATAGTAAAGTACTATGCAAACACACATAACATATACGCAATAAGGGAACTTTAAATTGGAGATTTTACCCTACCACACCCGTCTGTCTCATTTTGAAAACTATTCAAAATAATTGCTATTTTTCATTCTCATTCAAATATAAATAATAGTAAAAAATAATATATAATTTTTGACTGAACTGAACCCAAGTGCCCCTCATATACATGTTCTAACCTAACCTAACCTAAATCTAGTTTTGATTCCTTTAGACTTTAGATTCAAGATTTAATGTGAATATATGCATTAATAAAAACTCATTACTATTTTAATACTAGTTATGCTGCTGTTGATGCACTGATGAAAGCCAGATAGCTAGATCAGTGTTTAGTTAGTCGTAGTTGCCGGTGGGCTTAGGTCTAAAGGAATCCAAACTAGTTTTAAAAGGTTTGGATAGGTTAGGTTAGGTTAGAACATGAATAAGACGGGTGCCCGGCCTGCGGCCGGGCACTTAGGTTCCGTTTAAAAAAAATAAAAACAAAAAAAAAACGTACCACTACAAAGTACTCTTGTTTATATTAGAAGATATTGTAAAATAACAATAAGTTTAATTTTTTTTTTTTTTTCACTAACACATTAGGCCCGTCGCGCCGCGCCACTACTATATGGGGCGAAGGTGCGAAGGTGACGGCGACGACAAAGTACCGAGTCTAAGGAGTCTGATGGCGGCGCCACACAGTGGCGTTATGTCTCTATAAAAGTGGTGGTCTTTTATTATATTATTTATTAATGGTATTTTTTTAATATCATATCAATACTGTACCCCGCACGGGGGGGAGGTAGTGACGAAAAATAAGGATACGAGGTCTCGTAATCGCAATGAGTTTCTGCGACTACCATTGTTTGTCGCGGGTAACGGGGAATCAGGGTTCGATTCCGGTGAGGGAGCCTGAGAATCTGCTACCACATCCAAGGAAGGCAGCAGGCGCGCAAATTACCCCCTCCCGGCACGGGGAGGTAGGGGTAGGTAGTGACGAAAAATAATGATACGGGACTCTTACGAGGCCTCGTAATCGGAATGAGTACACTTCAAATATTTTAACGAGGTAAAATTTAAGGGCATTGAGGGTCTGGTGCCAGTGGTGGTTGATTAGATGCACACACTATACTTTTATAATTATCCTATACAAGTACCAGTACAATTATTAAATATAGACGCGCAAGGTCGTTACACGAACCGCTTACCATTATAGTAAAGTACTATGCAAACACACATAACATATACGCAATAAGGGAACTTTAAATTGGAGATTTTACCCTACCACACCCGTCTGTCTCATTTTGAAAACTATTCAAAATAATTGCTATTTTTCATTCTCATTCAAATATAAATAATAGTAAAAAATAATATATAATTTTTGACTGAACTGAACCCAAGTGCCCCTCATATACATGTTCTAACCTAACCTAACCTAAATCTAGTTTTGATTCCTTTAGACTTTAGATTCAAGATTTAATGTGAATATATGCATTAATAAAAACTCATTACTATTTTAATACTAGTTATGCTGCTGTTGATGCACTGATGAAAGCCAGATAGCTAGATCAGTGTTTAGTTAGTCGTAGTTGCCGGTGGGCTTAGGTCTAAAGGAATCCAAACTAGTTTTAAAAGGTTTGGATAGGTTAGGTTAGGTTAGAACATGAATAAGACGGGTGTCCGGCCTGCGGCCGGGCACTTAGGTTCCGTTTAAAAAAAAAAAAAACAAAAAAAAAACGTACCACTACAAAGTACTCTTGTTTATATTAGAAGATATTGTAAAATAACAATAAGTTTAATTTTTTTTATTTTTTCACTAACACATTAGGCCCGTCGCGCCGCGCCACTACTATATGGGGCGAAGGTGCGAAGGTGACGACGACGACAAAGTACCGAGTCTAAGGAGTCTGATGGCGGCGCCACACAGTGGCGTTATGTCTCTATAAAAGTGGTGGTCTTTTATTATATTATTTATTAATGGTATTTTTTTAATATCATATCAATACTGTACCCCGCACGGGGGGGAGGTAGTGACGAAAAATAAGGATACGAGGTCTCGTAATCGCAATGAGTTTCTGCGACTACCATTGTTTGTCGCGGGTAACGGGGAATCAGGGTTCGATTCCGGTGAGGGAGCCTGAGAATCTGCTACCACATCCAAGGAAGGCAGCAGGCGCGCAAATTACCCCCTCCCGGCACGGGGAGGTAGGGGTAGGTAGTGACGAAAAATAATGATACGGGACTCTTACGAGGCCTCGTAATCGGAATGAGTACACTTCAAATATTTTAACGAGGTAAAATTTAAGGGCATTGAGGGTCTGGTGCCAGTGGTGGTTGATTAGATGCACACACTATACTTTTATAATTATCCTATACAAGTACCAGTACAATTATTAAATATAGACGCGCAAGGTCGTTACACGAACCGCTTACCATTATAGTAAAGTACTATGCAAACACACATAACATATACGCAATAAGGGAACTTTAAATTGGAGATTTTACCCTACCACACCCGTCTGTCTCATTTTGAAAACTATTCAAAATAATTGCTATTTTTCATTCTCATTCAAATATAAATAATAGTAAAAAATAATATATAATTTTTGACTGAACTGAACCCAAGTGCCCCTCATATACATGTTCTAACCTAACCTAACCTAAATCTAGTTTTGATTCCTTTAGACTTTAGATTCAAGATTTAATGTGAATATATGCATTAATAAAAACTCATTACTATTTTAATACTAGTTATGCTGCTGTTGATGCACTGATGAAAGCCAGATAGCTAGATCAGTGTTTAGTTAGTCGTAGTTGCCGGTGGGCTTAGGTCTAAAGGAATCCAAACTAGTTTTAAAAGGTTTGGATAGGTTAGGTTAGGTTAGAACATGAATAAGACGGGTGTCCGGCCTGCGGCCGGGCACTTAGGTTCCGTTTAAAAAAAATAAAAACAAAAAAAAAACGTACCACTACAAAGTACTCTTGTTTATATTAGAAGATATTGTAAAATAACAATAAGTTTAATTTTTTTTTTTTTTTCACTAACACATTAGGCCCGTCGCGCCGCGCCACTACTATATGGGGCGAAGGTGCGAAGGTGACGGCGACGACAAAGTACCGAGTCTAAGGAGTCTGATGGCGGCGCCACACAGTGGCGTTATGTCTCTATAAAAGTGGTGGTCTTTTATTATATTATTTATTAATGGTATTTTTTTAATATCATATCAATACTGTACCCCGCACGGGGGGGAGGTAGTGACGAAAAATAAGGATACGAGGTCTCGTAATCGCAATGAGTTTCTGCGACTACCATTGTTTGTCGCGGGTAACGGGGAATCAGGGTTCGATTCCGGTGAGGGAGCCTGAGAATCTGCTACCACATCCAAGGAAGGCAGCAGGCGCGCAAATTACCCCCTCCCGGCACGGGGAGGTAGGGGTAGGTAGTGACGAAAAATAATGATACGGGACTCTTACGAGGCCTCGTAATCGGAATGAGTACACTTCAAATATTTTAACGAGGTAAAATTTAAGGGCATTGAGGGTCTGGTGCCAGTGGTGGTTGATTAGATGCACACACTATACTTTTATAATTATCCTATACAAGTACCAGTACAATTATTAAATATAGACGCGCAAGGTCGTTACACGAACCGCTTACCATTATAGTAAAGTACTATGCAAACACACATAACATATACGCAATAAGGGAACTTTAAATTGGAGATTTTACCCTACCACACCCGTCTGTCTCATTTTGAAAACTATTCAAAATAATTGCTATTTTTCATTCTCATTCAAATATAAATAATAGTAAAAAATAATATATAATTTTTGACTGAACTGAACCCAAGTGCCCCTCATATACATGTTCTAACCTAACCTAACCTAAATCTAGTTTTGATTCCTTTAGACTTTAGATTCAAGATTTAATGTGAATATATGCATTAATAAAAACTCATTACTATTTTAATACTAGTTATGCTGCTGTTGATGCACTGATGAAAGCCAGATAGCTAGATCAGTGTTTAGTTAGTCGTAGTTGCCGGTGGGCTTAGGTCTAAAGGAATCCAAACTAGTTTTAAAAGGTTTGGATAGGTTAGGTTAGGTTAGAACATGAATAAGACGGGTGTCCGGCCTGCGGCCGGGCACTTAGGTTCCGTTTAAAAAAAATAAAAACAAAAAAAAAACGTACCACTACAAAGTACTCTTGTTTATATTAGAAGATATTGTAAAATAACAATAAGTTTAATTTTTTTTTTTTTTTCACTAACACATTAGGCCCGTCGCGCCGCGCCACTACTATATGGGGCGAAGGTGCGAAGGTGACGGCGACGACAAAGTACCGAGTCTAAGGAGTCTGATGGCGGCGCCACACAGTGGCGTTATGTCTCTATAAAAGTGGTGGTCTTTTATTATATTATTTATTAATGGTATTTTTTTAATATCATATCAATACTGTACCCCGCACGGGGGGGAGGTAGTGACGAAAAATAAGGATACGAGGTCTCGTAATCGCAATGAGTTTCTGCGACTACCATTGTTTGTCGCGGGTAACGGGGAATCAGGGTTCGATTCCGGTGAGGGAGCCTGAGAATCTGCTACCACATCCAAGGAAGGCAGCAGGCGCGCAAATTACCCCCTCCCGGCACGGGGAGGTAGGGGTAGGTAGTGACGAAAAATAATGATACGGGACTCTTACGAGGCCTCGTAATCGGAATGAGTACACTTCAAATATTTTAACGAGGTAAAATTTAAGGGCATTGAGGGTCTGGTGCCAGTGGTGGTTGATTAGATGCACACACTATACTTTTATAATTATCCTATACAAGTACCAGTACAATTATTAAATATAGACGCGCAAGGTCGTTACACGAACCGCTTACCATTATAGTAAAGTACTATGCAAACACACATAACATATACGCAATAAGGGAACTTTAAATTGGAGATTTTACCCTACCACACCCGTCTGTCTCATTTTGAAAACTATTCAAAATAATTGCTAGTAAAAAATAATATATAATTTTTGACTGAACTGAACCCAAGTGCCCCTCATATACATGTTCTAACCTAACCTAACCTAAATCTAGTTTTGATTCCTTTAGACTTTAGATTCAAGATTTAATGTGAATATATGCATTAATAAAAACTCATTACTATTTTAATACTAGTTATGCTGCTGTTGATGCACTGATGAAAGCCAGATAGCTAGATCAGTGTTTAGTTAGTCGTAGTTGCCGGTGGGCTTAGGTCTAAAGGAATCCAAACTAGTTTTAAAAGGTTTGGATAGGTTAGGTTAGGTTAGAACATGAATAAGACGGGTGTCCGGCCTGCGGCCGGGCACTTAGGTTCCGTTTAAAAAAAATAAAAACAAAAAAAAAACGTACCACTACAAAGTACTCTTGTTTATATTAGAAGATATTGTAAAATAACAATAAGTTTAATTTTTTTTTTTTTTTCACTAACACATTAGGCCCGTCGCGCCGCGCCACGACTATATGGGGCGAAGGTGCGAAGGTGACGGCGACGACAAAGTACCGAGTCTAAGGAGTCTGATGGCGGCGCCACACAGTGGCGTTATGTCTCTATAAAAGTGGTGGTCTTTTATTATATTATTTATTAATGGTATTTTTTTAATATCATATCAATACTGTACCCCGCACGGGGGGGAGGTAGTGACGAAAAATAAGGATACGAGGTCTCGTAATCGCAATGAGTTTCTGCGACTACCATTGTTTGTCGCGGGTAACGGGGAATCAGGGTTCGATTCCGGTGAGGGAGCCTGAGAATCTGCTACCACATCCAAGGAAGGCAGCAGGCGCGCAAATTACCCCCTCCCGGCACGGGGAGGTAGGGGTAGGTAGTGACGAAAAATAATGATACGGGACTCTTACGAGGCCTCGTAATCGGAATGAGTACACTTCAAATATTTTAACGAGGTAAAATTTAAGGGCATTGAGGGTCTGGTGCCAGTGGTGGTTGATTAGATGCACACACTATACTTTTATAATTATCCTATACAAGTACCAGTACAATTATTAAATATAGACGCGCAAGGTCGTTACACGAACCGCTTACCATTATAGTAAAGTACTATGCAAACACACATAACATATACGCAATAAGGGAACTTTAAATTGGAGATTTTACCCTACCACACCCGTCTGTCTCATTTTGAAAACTATTCAAAATAATTGCTATTTTTCATTCTCATTCAAATATAAATAATAGTAAAAAATAATATATAATTTTTGACTGAACTGAACCCAAGTGCCCCTCATATACATGTTCTAACCTAACCTAACCTAAATCTAGTTTTGATTCCTTTAGACTTTAGATTCAAGATTTAATGTGAATATATGCATTAATAAAAACTCATTACTATTTTAATACTAGTTATGCTGCTGTTGATGCACTGATGAAAGCCAGATAGCTAGATCAGTGTTTAGTTAGTCGTAGTTGCCGGTGGGCTTAGGTCTAAAGGAATCCAAACTAGTTTTAAAAGGTTTGGATAGGTTAGGTTAGGTTAGAACATGAATAAGACGGGTGTCCGGCCTGCGGCCGGGCACTTAGGTTCCGTTTAAAAAAAATAAAAACAAAAAAAAAACGTACCACTACAAAGTACTCTTGTTTATATTAGAAGATATTGTAAAATAACAATAAGTTTAATTTTTTTTTTTTTTTCACTAACACATTAGGCCCGTCGCGCCGCGCCACTACTATATGGGGCGAAGGTGCGAAGGTGACGGCGACGACAAAGTACCGAGTCTAAGGAGTCTGATGGCGGCGCCACACAGTGGCGTTATGTCTCTATAAAAGTGGTGGTCTTTTATTATATTATTTATTAATGGTATTTTTTTAATATCATATCAATACTGTACCCCGCACGGGGGGGAGGTAGTGACGAAAAATAAGGATACGAGGTCTCGTAATCGCAATGAGTTTCTGCGACTACCATTGTTTGTCGCGGGTAACGGGGAATCAGGGTTCGATTCCGGTGAGGGAGCCTGAGAATCTGCTACCACATCCAAGGAAGGCAGCAGGCGCGCAAATTACCCCCTCCCGGCACGGGGAGGTAGGGGTAGGTAGTGACGAAAAATAATGATACGGGACTCTTACGAGGCCTCGTAATCGGAATGAGTACACTTCAAATATTTTAACGAGGTAAAATTTAAGGGCATTGAGGGTCTGGTGCCAGTGGTGGTTGATTAGATGCACACACTATACTTTTATAATTATCCTATACAAGTACCAGTACAATTATTAAATATAGACGCGCAAGGTCGTTACACGAACCGCTTACCATTATAGTAAAGTACTATGCAAACACACATAACATATACGCAATAAGGGAACTTTAAATTGGAGATTTTACCCTACCACACCCGTCTGTCTCATTTTGAAAACTATTCAAAATAATTGCTATTTTTCATTCTCATTCAAATATAAATAATAGTAAAAAATAATATATAATTTTTGACTGAACTGAACCCAAGTGCCCCTCATATACATGTTCTAACCTAACCTAACCTAAATCTAGTTTTGATTCCTTTAGACTTTAGATTCAAGATTTAATGTGAATATATGCATTAATAAAAACTCATTACTATTTTAATACTAGTTATGCTGCTGTTGATGCACTGATGAAAGCCAGATAGCTAGATCAGTGTTTAGTTAGTCGTAGTTGCCGGTGGGCTTAGGTCTAAAGGAATCCAAACTAGTTTTAAAAGGTTTGGATAGGTTAGGTTAGGTTAGAACATGAATAAGACGGGTGTCCGGCCTGCGGCCGGGCACTTAGGTTCCGTTTAAAAAAAATAAAAACAAAAAAAAAACGTACCACTACAAAGTACTCTTGTTTATATTAGAAGATATTGTAAAATAACAATAAGTTTAATTTTTTTTTTTTTTTCACTAACACATTAGGCCCGTCGCGCCGCGCCACTACTATATGGGGCGAAGGTGCGAAGGTGACGGCGACGACAAAGTACCGAGTCTAAGGAGTCTGATGGCGGCGCCACACAGTGGCGTTATGTCTCTATAAAAGTGGTGGTCTTTTATTATATTATTTATTAATGGTATTTTTTTAATATCATATCAATACTGTACCCCGCACGGGGGGGAGGTAGTGACGAAAAATAAGGATACGAGGTCTCGTAATCGCAATGAGTTTCTGCGACTACCATTGTTTGTCGCGGGTAACGGGGAATCAGGGTTCGATTCCGGTGAGGGAGCCTGAGAATCTGCTACCACATCCAAGGAAGGCAGCAGGCGCGCAAATTACCCCCTCCCGGCACGGGGAGGTAGGGGTAGGTAGTGACGAAAAATAATGATACGGGACTCTTACGAGGCCTCGTAATCGGAATGAGTACACTTCAAATATTTTAACGAGGTAAAATTTAAGGGCATTGAGGGTCTGGTGCCAGTGGTGGTTGATTAGATGCACACACTATACTTTTATAATTATCCTATACAAGTACCAGTACAATTATTAAATATAGACGCGCAAGGTCGTTACACGAACCGCTTACCATTATAGTAAAGTACTATGCAAACACACATAACATATACGCAATAAGGGAACTTTAAATTGGAGATTTTACCCTACCACACCCGTCTGTCTCATTTTGAAAACTATTCAAAATAATTGCTATTTTTCATTCTCATTCAAATATAAATAATAGTAAAAAATAATATATAATTTTTGACTGAACTGAACCCAAGTGCCCCTCATATACATGTTCTAACCTAACCTAACCTAAATCTAGTTTTGATTCCTTTAGACTTTAGATTCAAGATTTAATGTGAATATATGCATTAATAAAAACTCATTACTATTTTAATACTAGTTATGCTGCTGTTGATGCACTGATGAAAGCCAGATAGCTAGATCAGTGTTTAGTTAGTCGTAGTTGCCGGTGGGCTTAGGTCTAAAGGAATCCAAACTAGTTTTAAAAGGTTTGGATAGGTTAGGTTAGGTTAGAACATGAATAAGACGGGTGTCCGGCCTGCGGCCGGGCACTTAGGTTCCGTTTAAAAAAAATAAAAACAAAAAAAAAACGTACCACTACAAAGTACTCTTGTTTATATTAGAAGATATTGTAAAATAACAATAAGTTTAATTTTTTTTTTTTTTCACTAACACATTAGGCCCGTCGCGCCGCGCCACTACTATATGGGGCGAAGGTGCGAAGGTGACGGCGACGACAAAGTACCGAGTCTAAGGAGTCTGATGGCGGCGCCACACAGTGGCGTTATGTCTCTATAAAAGTGGTGGTCTTTTATTATATTATTTATTAATGGTATTTTTTTAATATCATATCAATACTGTACCCCGCACGGGGGGGAGGTAGTGACGAAAAATAAGGATACGAGGTCTCGTAATCGCAATGAGTTTCTGCGACTACCATTGTTTGTCGCGGGTAACGGGGAATCAGGGTTCGATTCCGGTGAGGGAGCCTGAGAATCTGCTACCACATCCAAGGAAGGCAGCAGGCGCGCAAATTACCCCCTCCCGGCACGGGGAGGTAGGGGTAGGTAGTGACGAAAAATAATGATACGGGACTCTTACGAGGCCTCGTAATCGGAATGAGTACACTTCAAATATTTTAACGAGGTAAAATTTAAGGGCATTGAGGGTCTGGTGCCAGTGGTGGTTGATTAGATGCACACACTATACTTTTATAATTATCCTATACAAGTACCAGTACAATTATTAAATATAGACGCGCAAGGTCGTTACACGAACCGCTTACCATTATAGTAAAGTACTATGCAAACACACATAACATATACGCAATAAGGGAACTTTAAATTGGAGATTTTACCCTACCACACCCGTCTGTCTCATTTTGAAAACTATTCAAAATAATTGCTATTTTTCATTCTCATTCAAATATAAATAATAGTAAAAAATAATATATAATTTTTGACTGAACTGAACCCAAGTGCCCCTCATATACATGTTCTAACCTAACCTAACCTAAATCTAGTTTTGATTCCTTTAGACTTTAGATTCAAGATTTAATGTGAATATATGCATTAATAAAAACTCATTACTATTTTAATACTAGTTATGCTGCTGTTGATGCACTGATGAAAGCCAGATAGCTAGATCAGTGTTTAGTTAGTCGTAGTTGCCGGTGGGCTTAGGTCTAAAGGAATCCAAACTAGTTTTAAAAGGTTTGGATAGGTTAGGTTAGGTTAGAACATGAATAAGACGGGTGTCCGGCCTGCGGCCGGGCACTTAGGTTCCGTTTAAAAAAAATAAAAACAAAAAAAAAACGTACCACTACAAAGTACTCTTGTTTATATTAGAAGATATTGTAAAATAACAATAAGTTTAATTTTTTTTTTTTTTTCACTAACACATTAGGCCCGTCGCGCCGCGCCACTACTATATGGGGCGAAGGTGCGAAGGTGACGGCGACGACAAAGTACCGAGTCTAAGGAGTCTGATGGCGGCGCCACACAGTGGCGTTATGTCTCTATAAAAGTGGTGGTCTTTTATTATATTATTTATTAATGGTATTTTTTTAATATCATATCAATACTGTACCCCGCACGGGGGGGAGGTAGTGACGAAAAATAAGGATACGAGGTCTCGTAATCGCAATGAGTTTCTGCGACTACCATTGTTTGTCGCGGGTAACGGGGAATCAGGGTTCGATTCCGGTGAGGGAGCCTGAGAATCTGCTACCACATCCAAGGAAGGCAGCAGGCGCGCAAATTACCCCCTCCCGGCACGGGGAGGTAGGGGTAGGTAGTGACGAAAAATAATGATACGGGACTCTTACGAGGCCTCGTAATCGGAATGAGTACACTTCAAATATTTTAACGAGGTAAAATTTAAGGGCATTGAGGGTCTGGTGCCAGTGGTGGTTGATTAGATGCACACACTATACTTTTATAATTATCCTATACAAGTACCAGTACAATTATTAAATATAGACGCGCAAGGTCGTTACACGAACCGCTTACCATTATAGTAAAGTACTATGCAAACACACATAACATATACGCAATAAGGGAACTTTAAATTGGAGATTTTACCCTACCACACCCGTCTGTCTCATTTTGAAAACTATTCAAAATAATTGCTATTTTTCATTCTCATTCAAATATAAATAATAGTAAAAAATAATATATAATTTTTGACTGAACTGAACCCAAGTGCCCCTCATATACATGTTCTAACCTAACCTAACCTAAATCTAGTTTTGATTCCTTTAGACTTTAGATTCAAGATTTAATGTGAATATATGCATTAATAAAAACTCATTACTATTTTAATACTAGTTATGCTGCTGTTGATGCACTGATGAAAGCCAGATAGCTAGATCAGTGTTTAGTTAGTCGTAGTTGCCGGTGGGCTTAGGTCTAAAGGAATCCAAACTAGTTTTAAAAGGTTTGGATAGGTTAGGTTAGGTTAGAACATGAATAAGACGGGTGTCCGGCCTGCGGCCGGGCACTTAGGTTCCGTTTAAAAAAAATAAAAACAAAAAAAAAACGTACCACTACAAAGTACTCTTGTTTATATTAGAAGATATTGTAAAATAACAATAAGTTTAATTTTTTTTTTTTTTTCACTAACACATTAGGCCCGTCGCGCCGCGCCACTACTATATGGGGCGAAGGTGCGAAGGTGACGGCGACGACAAAGTACCGAGTCTAAGGAGTCTGATGGCGGCGCCACACAGTGGCGTTATGTCTCTATAAAAGTGGTGGTCTTTTATTATATTATTTATTAATGGTATTTTTTTAATATCATATCAATACTGTACCCCGCACGGGGGGGAGGTAGTGACGAAAAATAAGGATACGAGGTCTCGTAATCGCAATGAGTTTCTGCGACTACCATTGTTTGCGCGCAAATTACCCCCTCCCGGCACGGGGAGGTAGGGGTAGGTAGTGACGAAAAATAATGATACGGGACTCTTACGAGGCCTCGTAATCGGAATGAGTACACTTCAAATATTTTAACGAGGTAAAATTTAAGGGCATTGAGGGTCTGGTGCCAGTGGTGGTTGATTAGATGCACACACTATACTTTTATAATTATCCTATACAAGTACCAGTACAATTATTAAATATAGACGCGCAAGGTCGTTACACGAACCGCTTACCATTATAGTAAAGTACTATGCAAACACACATAACATATACGCAATAAGGGAACTTTAAATTGGAGATTTTACCCTACCACACCCGTCTGTCTCATTTTGAAAACTATTCAAAATAATTGCTATTTTTCATTCTCATTCAAATATAAATAATAGTAAAAAATAATATATAATTTTTGACTGAACTGAACCCAAGTGCCCCTCATATACATGTTCTAACCTAACCTAACCTAAATCTAGTTTTGATTCCTTTAGACTTTAGATTCAAGATTTAATGTGAATATATGCATTAATAAAAACTCATTACTATTTTAATACTAGTTATGCTGCTGTTGATGCACTGATGAAAGCCAGATAGCTAGATCAGTGTTTAGTTAGTCGTAGTTGCCGGTGGGCTTAGGTCTAAAGGAATCCAAACTAGTTTTAAAAGGTTTGGATAGGTTAGGTTAGGTTAGAACATGAATAAGACGGGTGTCCGGCCTGCGGCCGGGCACTTAGGTTCCGTTTAAAAAAAATAAAAACAAAAAAAAAACGTACCACTACAAAGTACTCTTTTTTATATTAGAAGATATTGTAAAATAACAATAAGTTTAATTTTTTTTTTTTTTTCACTAACACATTAGGCCCGTCGCGCCGCGCCACTACTATATGGGGCGAAGGTGCGAAGGTGACGGCGACGACAAAGTACCGAGTCTAAGGAGTCTGATGGCGGCGCCACACAGTGGCGTTATGTCTCTATAAAAGTGGTGGTCTTTTATTATATTATTTATTAATGGTATTTTTTTAATATCATATCAATACTGTACCCCGCACGGGGGGGAGGTAGTGACGAAAAATAAGGATACGAGGTCTCGTAATCGCAATGAGTTTCTGCGACTACCATTGTTTGTCGCGGGTAACGGGGAATCAGGGTTCGATTCCGGTGAGGGAGCCTGAGAATCTGCTACCACATCCAAGGAAGGCAGCAGGCGCGCAAATTACCCCCTCCCGGCACGGGGAGGTAGGGGTAGGTAGTGACGAAAAATAATGATACGGGACTCTTACGAGGCCTCGTAATCGGAATGAGTACACTTCAAATATTTTAACGAGGTAAAATTTAAGGGCATTGAGGGTCTGGTGCCAGTGGTGGTTGATTAGATGCACACACTATACTTTTATAATTATCCTATACAAGTACCAGTACAATTATTAAATATAGACGCGCAAGGTCGTTACACGAACCGCTTACCATTATAGTAAAGTACTATGCAAACACACATAACATATACGCAATAAGGGAACTTTAAATTGGAGATTTTACCCTACCACACCCGTCTGTCTCATTTTGAAAACTATTCAAAATAATTGCTATTTTTCATTCTCATTCAAATATAAATAATAGTAAAAAATAATATATAATTTTTGACTGAACTGAACCCAAGTGCCCCTCATATACATGTTCTAACCTAACCTAACCTAAATCTAGTTTTGATTCCTTTAGACTTTAGATTCAAGATTTAATGTGAATATATGCATTAATAAAAACTCATTACTATTTTAATACTAGTTATGCTGCTGTTGATGCACTGATGAAAGCCAGATAGCTAGATCAGTGTTTAGTTAGTCGTAGTTGCCGGTGGGCTTAGGTCTAAAGGAATCCAAACTAGTTTTAAAAGGTTTGGATAGGTTAGGTTAGGTTAGAACATGAATAAGACGGGTGTCCGGCCTGCGGCCGGGCACTTAGGTTCCGTTTAAAAAAAATAAAAACAAAAAAAAAACGTACCACTACAAAGTACTCTTGTTTATATTAGAAGATATTGTAAAATAACAATAAGTTTAATTTTTTTTATTTTTTCACTAACACATTAGGCCCGTCGCGCCGCGCCACTACTATATGGGGCGAAGGTGCGAAGGTGACGGCGACGACAAAGTACCGAGTCTAAGGAGTCTGATGGCGGCGCCACACAGTGGCGTTATGTCTCTATAAAAGTGGTGGTCTTTTATTATATTATTTATTAATGGTATTTTTTTAATATCATATCAATACTGTACCCCGCACGGGGGGGAGGTAGTGACGAAAAATAAGGATACGAGGTCTCGTAATCGCAATGAGTTTCTGCGACTACCATTGTTTGTCGCGGGTAACGGGGAATCAGGGTTCGATTCCGGTGAGGGAGCCTGAGAATCTGCTACCACATCCAAGGAAGGCAGCAGGCGCGCAAATTACCCCCTCCCGGCACGGGGAGGTAGGGGTAGGTAGTGACGAAAAATAATGATACGGGACTCTTAGGAGGCCTCGTAATCGGAATGAGTACACTTCAAATATTTTAACGAGGTAAAATTTAAGGGCATTGAGGGTCTGGTGCCAGTGGTGGTTGATTAGATGCACACACTATACTTTTATAATTATCCTATACAAGTACCAGTACAATTATTAAATATAGACGCGCAAGGTCGTTACACGAACCGCTTACCATTATAGTAAAGTACTATGCAAACACACATAACATATACGCAATAAGGGAACTTTAAATTGGAGATTTTACCCTACCACACCCGTCTGTCTCATTTTGAAAACTATTCAAAATAATTGCTATTTTTCATTCTCATTCAAATATAAATAATAGTAAAAAACAATATATAATTTTTGACTGAACTGAACCCAAGTGCCCCTCATATACATGTTCTAACCTAACCTAACCTAAATCTAGTTTTGATTCCTTTAGACTTTAGATTCAAGATTTAATGTGAATATATGCATTAATAAAAACTCATTACTATTTTAATACTAGTTATGCTGCTGTTGATGCACTGATGAAAGCCAGATAGCTAGATCAGTGTTTAGTTAGTCGTAGTTGCCGGTGGGCTTAGGTCTAAAGGAATCCAAACTAGTTTTAAAAGGTTTGGATAGGTTAGGTTAGGTTAGAACATGAATAAGACGGGTGTCCGGCCTGCGGCCGGGCACTTAGGTTCCGTTTAAAAAAAATAAAAACAAAAAAAAAACGTACCACTACAAAGTACTCTTGTTTATATTAGAAGATATTGTAAAATAACAATAAGTTTAATTTTTTTTTTTTTTTCACTAACACATTAGGCCCGTCGCGCCGCGCCACTACTATATGGGGCGAAGGTGCGAAGGTGACGGCGACGACAAAGTACCGAGTCTAAGGAGTCTGATGGCGGCGCCACACAGTGGCGTTATGTCTCTATAAAAGTGGTGGTCTTTTATTATATTATTTATTAATGGTATTTTTTTAATATCATATCAATACTGTACCCCGCACGGGGGGGAGGTAGTGACGAAAAATAAGGATACGAGGTCTCGTAATCGCAATGAGTTTCTGCGACTACCATTGTTTGTCGCGGGTAACGGGGAATCAGGGTTCGATTCCGGTGAGGGAGCCTGAGAATCTGCTACCACATCCAAGGAAGGCAGCAGGCGCGCAAATTACCCCCTCCCGGCACGGGGAGGTAGGGGTAGGTAGTGACGAAAAATAATGATACGGGACTCTTACGAGGCCTCGTAATCGGAATGAGTACACTTCAAATATTTTAACGAGGTAAAATTTAAGGGCATTGAGGGTCTGGTGCCAGTGGTGGTTGATTAGATGCACACACTATACTTTTATAATTATCCTATACAAGTACCAGTACAATTATTAAATATAGACGCGCAAGGTCGTTACACGAACCGCTTACCATTATAGTAAAGTACTATGCAAACACACATAACATATACGCAATAAGGGAACTTTAAATTGGAGATTTTACCCTACCACACCCGTCTGTCTCATTTTGAAAACTATTCAAAATAATTGCTATTTTTCATTCTCATTCAAATATAAATAATAGTAAAAAATAATATATAATTTTTGACTGAACTGAACCCAAGTGCCCCTCATATACATGTTCTAACCTAACCTAACCTAAATCTAGTTTTGATTCCTTTAGACTTTAGATTCAAGATTTAATGTGAATATATGCATTAATAAAAACTCATTACTATTTTAATACTAGTTATGCTGCTGTTGATGCACTGATGAAAGCCAGATAGCTAGATCAGTGTTTAGTTAGTCGTAGTTGCCGGTGGGCTTAGGTCTAAAGGAATCCAAACTAGTTTTAAAAGGTTTGGATAGGTTAGGTTAGGTTAGAACATGAATAAGACGGGTGTCCGGCCTGCGGCCGGGCACTTAGGTTCCGTTTAAAAAAAATAAAAACAAAAAAAAAACGTACCACTACAAAGTACTCTTGTTTATATTAGAAGATATTGTAAAATAACAATAAGTTTAATTTTTTTTTTTTTTTCACTAACACATTAGGCCCGTCGCGCCGCGCCACTACTATATGGGGCGAAGGTGCGAAGGTGACGGCGACGACAAAGTACCGAGTCTAAGGAGTCTGATGGCGGCGCCACACAGTGGCGTTATGTCTCTATAAAAGTGGTGGTCTTTTATTATATTATTTATTAATGGTATTTTTTTAATATCATATCAATACTGTACCCCGCACGGGGGGGAGGTAGTGACGAAAAATAAGGATACGAGGTCTCGTAATCGCAATGAGTTTCTGCGACTACCATTGTTTGTCGCGGGTAACGGGGAATCAGGGTTCGATTCCGGTGAGGGAGCCTGAGAATCTGCTACCACATCCAAGGAAGGCAGCAGGCGCGCAAATTACCCCCTCCCGGCACGGGGAGGTAGGGGTAGGTAGTGACGAAAAATAATGATACGGGACTCTTACGAGGCCTCGTAATCGGAATGAGTACACTTCAAATATTTTAACGAGGTAAAATTTAAGGGCATTGAGGGTCTGGTGCCAGTGGTGGTTGATTAGATGCACACACTATACTTTTATAATTATCCTATACAAGTACCAGTACAATTATTAAATATAGACGCGCAAGGTCGTTACACGAACCGCTTACCATTATAGTAAAGTACTATGCAAACACACATAACATATACGCAATAAGGGAACTTTAAATTGGAGATTTTACCCTACCACACCCGTCTGTCTCATTTTGAAAACTATTCAAAATAATTGCTATTTTTCATTCTCATTCAAATATAAATAATAGTAAAAAATAATATATAATTTTTGACTGAACTGAACCCAAGTAAGGTTTAAGATCTTTATTTCTCAGAAGAATTACATAAAAATTCGCTTATTGAGAAAACATTAATTAACTTACAAGTTCTATTACATAGTGTGAGCGTACATTATAGAGGGTATTAACAATTATTACTAATAACAAAAATAAAAATGATCTTAAAAGTGGGTGGTTACAAAACTACTAAACAGAAACACAACTCTAAAACAAAGATCATCGAATACTAGAAAGGACTTACAGTGACACATTACTTATTAAGTAAAATTTTAGTTTTTTCTTGAAAATAAACATAGATTTAGCTTCTTTTATATCAGATGGTAGCTTATTGTAAATCTGCGCTCCTTCAAATATAATATTTTTGTGGCCATAGTTAGTGCGAGGTTTATTATGCAATAAGAGGTGGCTCGCGCGTCGGAGAGAACGTTTTTGTACTTGAATTTTTTTCGTAAAAGTTATTTTCGAATGTATGTCTTTATTAAGTATTTTACGAATTAATATAGAGGTGTTATAGATATACGTTTGTCTTATGTTGAGTAATTTTGTTTCTTTATATATTTTGTTGGTTGGCGTTAGAAAATCATAGTGAAATAATATTTTAATTAATTTATTTTGTGCTATTTGAATTCTATTTAAATTTGTTTTTGCCGCTGTCCCCCATAACTCAATTAAATAATCGATATGTGGTTTAACAAGGGAGTTATATATAGTGTACCTTACATTTTTTGGAAGACAGTGAACGATGCCACGCAGGCATCCCATCAAAGATGACAGTTTATTGCGAAGCTTGTCTAGGTGATGTCTCCATGTCAGATGCTTGTCAAGGATTAAGCCGAGATATTTTTGGCTGTCAGATTTAACTAAAGTGTCATTAGAGATAGTGAGAGGGTCATAATTATGAATTGTCTTATTTTTTGGAGCAAATATAACATAATTTGTTTTTGAAGTATTTATGGTAAGAAGGTTGCATTGAAACCATACGTTAAGATTATTTAAATCATTTTGTGCATCTTTCATAATGGAATTTATAGATCCACCAAAGTAAACAAGAACAGTGTCATCAGCATATAAGGATATATCACCTTTTAGACCTATTTCGTGTATGTTATTTATATAAATAAGGAAGAGCAAGGGACCTAAAATCGAGCCTTGTGGCACGCCACAAGTTATTGAAGCAGGACCACTACAATTTTTACCTATTTTTACTATTTGAGACCGATTTGCGAGATATGATTTTAATATTTCGTAAGCTTTACCATTAATACCAATACTATTTAATTTGTTAAGAAGCAAGTTGTGACTGACAGTGTCGAAAGCTTTTTTAAGATCTATGAATATTCCCACAACTATTTGTTTTTTATCAATTTGCAGTTTCATATTGGTCACAAGATCTATAGCTGCTGATATAGTACTCGATTTAGATCTAAAGCCATATTGTTTTTCATATAGAAAATTAATTGAATTTAAATATTGTATAAGCCTGCTATATATTGCCTTTTCAAAAATTTTTGATAATACTGGCAATACTGAAATAGGTCGGTAATTACCAGGATCAGACTTACTACCGGATTTAAAAATTGGAGAAACTTTAGCAACCTTAAGAGTATCGGGAAAAAGGCCCTGATCAAAGCAATGATTTATGCATATCGTTAGTTTTTCAGCTAAAACATTCTTTATGCACTTGATTGCCTTAGAACTGACACCATCAATGCCCAAAGCTGTATTAGTATTAAGATCGTCAATTAACTTAGAAACCTCAGTTAAAGTTACTGGAGACATCTGAGATAGGCCTGCATCAGAGCATCGTTGATTTGGTAGCGTATAAGTTTCATTCTGATGATATTTTATAGGTATACTATTTGCTAAGGTTGACCCGACAGTCGAAAAATAATTATTGAAGGATTCACATATTCGTTGGGGGTTAGTAATTGTATCATTAACTATATTTAACTTTGTTGGAGAACAGATTTCTTTAATTTTATTATTAGAGAGGCTGTTTAATAAATTCCACATTTTCATAGGTTTTTTTGTACATTCTTTGAATGCTTTTATGTAATATTCTCTCTTTACTTTTTGGATCTTCTCAGTCACAGCATTTCTTTGTTTCAAAAAGTCATGCTTTATTTGGTCGTCTTTTGGTGACATTTTATGTTGATGCCATAAAGCATTTCTTTTATCAATATCAATGAGTATATTTTTATTAATCCAATCATTTCTCGGTGGGTTTAATATTTTGGTTTTCTTTATTTTACTCGTCTTAATACTGTTAGTTAATATAGTTTCTAAATCTGAGAAGTTTGTGATGTTGCCTTCCATTTCTTTTTCCACTCTTTTAAATAACATTTTGTAGTCCAGTGCTTCGTATTCGATTTTCTTTTTAGTTACAGGTTTGTATTTCTCCACTTCCAAATACAATTGCTTGTGATCCGAGATACTTGATTCTATGACAGCCATATGAAAAACATGACTTTTTAAGTTAGTAGACGCATGATCCAATAAAGTTTTAGTTGTAGACGTTTCTCGCGTGCAATACTTAGCTTCAACCTTATTTAGTAGACTAAACCCGTTTTCTTTTAGCATTTCTTTATAATCCATTGTCATTCTGTCAGAGCGTAAAAGATCAAGATTGTAATCTCCAAAGACAATAACTCGTTTTCTTTTTTGAAGTTGACTCGAATATGTTTCAAGAAAGCTTTTGATGTTGGTGCGATCAGGATTATATATAACACCAATATCCAGACAGTAGTCACTTACATGTATCCAGAGATAATGCATGCCGGCTATACACAGTTCTTCAGTTATATTATGTTTTAGGTTATCGTGAGCAAAGATAGAAACTCCGCCACCTTTTGTGTTTTCTCTATAATTATAATAGTGGGTATATCCGGGTAATAGAAGTCTCTTAGCTTCGTCTTTAGATTTAATCCATGTTTCAGTTATTACAATAAACTGTATTTGTGTATGGAAAGAGTGTAATATGCATTTTAATTCATCAAATTTACCTGGTTTAAGAATACTGCGAGCATTAAAGTAAAAGAAGCATAACCTTTTATTTGTAATAGAGATATTTGTATAATTAGTGGTAATTTCATAGGATATTTTATTATTGTTTTGTAAAGTTTTGTCAGATTCTTGTTGAGTTATGTTTATTGCTTGTAGTTTTTTGGCTGAAATTTTACAATTTTGGGTACTCCCTTTATGTATTTTATACCAATACTATTTTCACCATTTTTTTGACGTTGCTCCAATTCTTCTTTAAGTTTCTTGAAATTTGCCTGCTGATTGAGAGTCTGATCAGAGAAAACTTTGATGTTATCTACTAGCATATTATTTTTATTTCGCAGTATTGTTTTTACTAAATTAGGTCCATTAAAGACCGCTTTGATAGGTCGATTTTTATTAGCGTTATATTTTCCTAAACGAATAACTTTAATAGGCTCTGGACTATCTTTAGCTATTGATCTTATTACTCTTAAGACTTCATGTTTGTCTGAAGACTGTCTTTCCTGAGAGTTATCGCAATTAGGTTCACTAATTCCTGTAAGTATAATATTCTGCTCCCTGATCTTCCGCTCTTGTATTTCATGAATTATGTCTTCATATGTAAAGTTTATTAAAGGAGTTGTTGCGGTAGATTTAATTTGCTGGACATCAGTCTCTAATGCTAAAATTTTCTCTTGAGACTCTTTTGCCGAGTTTGTGAGTTCTAACAATTGTGACTTCATTGTGTTTTGTGCTAATACTAGACTTTCTGTTGTTTCTTTTATTGACGCAATATCTTGGGAAATTTTTGACATACTTTCCTTTTGGACAGAAGTAAATTGAGTAAGGAAATTCATCATGACATCCATCTTGTTTTGTATTTCTGACAACTCTTGTCGAAGGTCGTGGTCATCCTGTGGAATTTTCCTCTTATTTCGGAAAGTAATTCTTGGTTCTTCGGGCATAGCTTGAAAAAGTTTTGGACTCGATAAATTGGGTTGCGAGCCACTTCGCCGCTCATTGGAGTCACTTCCAGTAGGTGAGCGTAGTTGGTTCGACATAATATTAAAGATCCGTGGTAATTGTAAACTCGTTCACTTGCTGCGTACGCCGAAGCAAGACCAAAAATAAATTTGTCTCTCTTACCCGAGGTGGGGAGGGACGCAGGGTACACCGATAGTTTGTAGCTGCAGAGTAGCCAGTAGTCTTAAAGGTCAATTCACTTACAATGAGATAACTGCTTTAGAATAATTAACGTAAGATTTAATTTTGAGCACTATAACAATTAAATATTTTAATTTGATTTGTAAACACGTCCGTTCTGTATGCACGCTCACGCGCCAAGTGCCCCTCATATACATGTTCTAACCTAACCTAACCTAAATCTAGTTTTGATTCCTTTAGACTTTAGATTCAAGATTTAATGTGAATATATGCATTAATAAAAACTCATTACTATTTTAATACTAGTTATGCTGCTGTTGATGCACTGATGAAAGCCAGATAGCTAGATCAGTGTTTAGTTAGTCGTAGTTGCCGGTGGGCTTAGGTCTAAAGGAATCCAAACTAGTTTTAAAAGGTTTGGATAGGTTAGGTTAGGTTAGAACATGAATAAGACGGGTGTCCGGCCTGCGGCCGGGCACTTAGGTTCCGTTTAAAAAAAATAAAAACAAAAAAAAAACGTACCACTACAAAGTACTCTTGTTTATATTAGAAGATATTGTAAAATAACAATAAGTTTAATTTTTTTTTTTTTTTCACTAACACATTAGGCCCGTCGCGCCGCGCCACTACTATATGGGGCGAAGGTGCGAAGGTGACGGCGACGACAAAGTACCGAGTCTAAGGAGTCTGATGGCGGCGCCACACAGTGGCGTTATGTCTCTATAAAAGTGGTGGTCTTTTATTATATTATTTATTAATGGTATTTTTTTAATATCATATCAATACTGTACCCCGCACGGGGGGGAGGTAGTGACGAAAAATAAGGATACGAGGTCTCGTAATCGCAATGAGTTTCTGCGACTACCATTGTTTGTCGCGGGTAACGGGGAATCAGGGTTCGATTCCGGTGAGGGAGCCTGAGAATCTGCTACCACATCCAAGGAAGGCAGCAGGCGCGCAAATTACCCCCTCCCGGCACGGGGAGGTAGGGGTAGGTAGTGACGAAAAATAATGATACGGGACTCTTACGAGGCCTCGTAATCGGAATGAGTACACTTCAAATATTTTAACGAGGTAAAATTTAAGGGCATTGAGGGTCTGGTGCCAGTGGTGGTTGATTAGATGCACACACTATACTTTTCTAATTATCCTATACAAGTACCAGTACAATTATTAAATATAGACGCGCAAGGTCGTTACACGAACCGCTTACCATTATAGTAAAGTACTATGCAAACACACATAACATATACGCAATAAGGGAACTTTAAATTGGAGATTTTACCCTACCACACCCGTCTGTCTCATTTTGAAAACTATTCAAAATAATTGCTATTTTTCATTCTCATTCAAATATAAATAATAGTAAAAAATAATATATAATTTTTGACTGAACTGAACCCAAGTGCCCCTCATATACATGTTCTAACCTAACCTAACCTAAATCTAGTTTTGATTCCTTTAGACTTTAGATTCAAGATTTAATGTGAATATATGCATTAATAAAAACTCATTACTATTTTAATACTAGTTATGCTGCTGTTGATGCACTGATGAAAGCCAGATAGCTAGATCAGTGTTTAGTTAGTCGTAGTTGCCGGTGGGCTTAGGTCTAAAGGAATCCAAACTAGTTTTAAAAGGTTTGGATAGGTTAGGTTAGGTTAGAACATGAATAAGACGGGTGTCCGGCCTGCGGCCGGGCACTTAGGTTCCGTTTAAAAAAAATAAAAACAAAAAAAAAACGTACCACTACAAAGTACTCTTGTTTATATTAGAAGATATTGTAAAATAACAATAAGTTTAATTTTTTTTATTTTTTCACTAACACATTAGGCCCGTCGCGCCGCGCCACTACTATATGGGGCGAAGGTGCGAAGGTGACGGCGACGACAAAGTACCGAGTCTAAGGAGTCTGATGGCGGCGCCACACAGTGGCGTTATGTCTCTATAAAAGTGGTGGTCTTTTATTATATTATTTATTAATGGTATTTTTTTAATATCATATCAATACTGTACCCCGCACGGGGGGGAGGTAGTGACGAAAAATAAGGATACGAGGTCTCGTAATCGCAATGAGTTTCTGCGACTACCATTGTTTGTCGCGGGTAACGGGGAATCAGGGTTCGATTCCGGTGAGGGAGCCTGAGAATCTGCTACCACATCCAAGGAAGGCAGCAGGCGCGCAAATTACCCCCTCCCGGCACGGGGAGGTAGGGGTAGGTAGTGACGAAAAATAATGATACGGGACTCTTAGGAGGCCTCGTAATCGGAATGAGTACACTTCAAATATTTTAACGAGGTAAAATTTAAGGGCATTGAGGGTCTGGTGCCAGTGGTGGTTGATTAGATGCACACACTATACTTTTATAATTATCCTATACAAGTACCAGTACAATTATTAAATATAGACGCGCAAGGTCGTTACACGAACCGCTTACCATTATAGTAAAGTACTATGCAAACACACATAACATATACGCAATAAGGGAACTTTAAATTGGAGATTTTACCCTACCACACCCGTCTGTCTCATTTTGAAAACTATTCAAAATAATTGCTATTTTTCATTCTCATTCAAATATAAATAATAGTAAAAAACAATATATAATTTTTGACTGAACTGAACCCAAGTGCCCCTCATATACATGTTCTAACCTAACCTAACCTAAATCTAGTTTTGATTCCTTTAGACTTTAGATTCAAGATTTAATGTGAATATATGCATTAATAAAAACTCATTACTATTTTAATACTAGTTATGCTGCTGTTGATGCACTGATGAAAGCCAGATAGCTAGATCAGTGTTTAGTTAGTCGTAGTTGCCGGTGGGCTTAGGTCTAAAGGAATCCAAACTAGTTTTAAAAGGTTTGGATAGGTTAGGTTAGGTTAGAACATGAATAAGACGGGTGTCCGGCCTGCGGCCGGGCACTTAGGTTCCGTTTAAAAAAAATAAAAACAAAAAAAAAACGTACCACTACAAAGTACTCTTGTTTATATTAGAAGATATTGTAAAATAACAATAAGTTTAATTTTTTTTTTTTTTTCACTAACACATTAGGCCCGTCGCGCCGCGCCACTACTATATGGGGCGAAGGTGCGAAGGTGACGGCGACGACAAAGTACCGAGTCTAAGGAGTCTGATGGCGGCGCCACACAGTGGCGTTATGTCTCTATAAAAGTGGTGGTCTTTTATTATATTATTTATTAATGGTATTTTTTTAATATCATATCAATACTGTACCCCGCACGGGGGGGAGGTAGTGACGAAAAATAAGGATACGAGGTCTCGTAATCGCAATGAGTTTCTGCGACTACCATTGTTTGTCGCGGGTAACGGGGAATCAGGGTTCGATTCCGGTGAGGGAGCCTGAGAATCTGCTACCACATCCAAGGAAGGCAGCAGGCGCGCAAATTACCCCCTCCCGGCACGGGGAGGTAGGGGTAGGTAGTGACGAAAAATAATGATACGGGACTCTTACGAGGCCTCGTAATCGGAATGAGTACACTTCAAATATTTTAACGAGGTAAAATTTAAGGGCATTGAGGGTCTGGTGCCAGTGGTGGTTGATTAGATGCACACACTATACTTTTATAATTATCCTATACAAGTACCAGTACAATTATTAAATATAGACGCGCAAGGTCGTTACACGAACCGCTTACCATTATAGTAAAGTACTATGCAAACACACATAACATATACGCAATAAGGGAACTTTAAATTGGAGATTTTACCCTACCACACCCGTCTGTCTCATTTTGAAAACTATTCAAAATAATTGCTATTTTTCATTCTCATTCAAATATAAATAATAGTAAAAAATAATATATAATTTTTGACTGAACTGAACCCAAGTGCCCCTCATATACATGTTCTAACCTAACCTAACCTAAATCTAGTTTTGATTCCTTTAGACTTTAGATTCAAGATTTAATGTGAATATATGCATTAATAAAAACTCATTACTATTTTAATACTAGTTATGCTGCTGTTGATGCACTGATGAAAGCCAGATAGCTAGATCAGTGTTTAGTTAGTCGTAGTTGCCGGTGGGCTTAGGTCTAAAGGAATCCAAACTAGTTTTAAAAGGTTTGGATAGGTTAGGTTAGGTTAGAACATGAATAAGACGGGTGTCCGGCCTGCGGCCGGGCACTTAGGTTCCGTTTAAAAAAAATAAAAACAAAAAAAAAACGTACCACTACAAAGTACTCTTGTTTATATTAGAAGATATTGTAAAATAACAATAAGTTTAATTTTTTTTTTTTTTTCACTAACACATTAGGCCCGTCGCGCCGCGCCACTACTATATGGGGCGAAGGTGCGAAGGTGACGGCGACGACAAAGTACCGAGTCTAAGGAGTCTGATGGCGGCGCCACACAGTGGCGTTATGTCTCTATAAAAGTGGTGGTCTTTTATTATATTATTTATTAATGGTATTTTTTTAATATCATATCAATACTGTACCCCGCACGGGGGGGAGGTAGTGACGAAAAATAAGGATACGAGGTCTCGTAATCGCAATGAGTTTCTGCGACTACCATTGTTTGTCGCGGGTAACGGGGAATCAGGGTTCGATTCCGGTGAGGGAGCCTGAGAATCTGCTACCACATCCAAGGAAGGCAGCAGGCGCGCAAATTACCCCCTCCCGGCACGGGGAGGTAGGGGTAGGTAGTGACGAAAAATAATGATACGGGACTCTTACGAGGCCTCGTAATCGGAATGAGTACACTTCAAATATTTTAACGAGGTAAAATTTAAGGGCATTGAGGGTCTGGTGCCAGTGGTGGTTGATTAGATGCACACACTATACTTTTATAATTATCCTATACAAGTACCAGTACAATTATTAAATATAGACGCGCAAGGTCGTTACACGAACCGCTTACCATTATAGTAAAGTACTATGCAAACACACATAACATATACGCAATAAGGGAACTTTAAATTGGAGATTTTACCCTACCACACCCGTCTGTCTCATTTTGAAAACTATTCAAAATAATTGCTATTTTTCATTCTCATTCAAATATAAATAATAGTAAAAAATAATATATAATTTTTGACTGAACTGAACCCAAGTGCCCCTCATATACATGTTCTAACCTAACCTAACCTAAATCTAGTTTTGATTCCTTTAGACTTTAGATTCAAGATTTAATGTGAATATATGCATTAATAAAAACTCATTACTATTTTAATACTAGTTATGCTGCTGTTGATGCACTGATGAAAGCCAGATAGCTAGATCAGTGTTTAGTTAGTCGTAGTTGCCGGTGGGCTTAGGTCTAAAGGAATCCAAACTAGTTTTAAAAGGTTTGGATAGGTTAGGTTAGGTTAGAACATGAATAAGACGGGCGTCCGGCCTGCGGCCGGGCACTTAGGTTCCGTTTAAAAAAAATAAAAACAAAAAAAAAACGTACCACTACAAAGTACTCTTGTTTATATTAGAAGATATTGTAAAATAACAATAAGTTTAATTTTTTTTTTTTTTTCACTAACACATTAGGCCCGTCGCGCCGCGCCACTACTATATGGGGCGAAGGTGCGAAGGTGACGGCGACGACAAAGTACCGAGTCTAAGGAGTCTGATGGCGGCGCCACACAGTGGCGTTATGTCTCTATAAAAGTGGTGGTCTTTTATTATATTATTTATTAATGGTATTTTTTTAATATCATATCAATACTGTACCCCGCACGGGGGGGAGGTAGTGACGAAAAATAAGGATACGAGGTCTCGTAATCGCAATGAGTTTCTGCGACTACCATTGTTTGTCGCGGGTAACGGGGAATCAGGGTTCGATTCCGGTGAGGGAGCCTGAGAATCTGCTACCACATCCAAGGAAGGCAGCAGGCGCGCAAATTACCCCCTCCCGGCACGGGGAGGTAGGGGTAGGTAGTGACGAAAAATAATGATACGGGACTCTTACGAGGCCTCGTAATCGGAATGAGTACACTTCAAATATTTTAACGAGGTAAAATTTAAGGGCATTGAGGGTCTGGTGCCAGTGGTGGTTGATTAGATGCACACACTATACTTTTATAATTATCCTATACAAGTACCAGTACAATTATTAAATATAGACGCGCAAGGTCGTTACACGAACCGCTTACCATTATAGTAAAGTACTATGCAAACACACATAACATATACGCAATAAGGGAACTTTAAATTGGAGATTTTACCCTACCACACCCGTCTGTCTCATTTTGAAAACTATTCAAAATAATTGCTATTTTTCATTCTCATTCAAATATAAATAATAGTAAAAAATAATATATAATTTTTGACTGAACTGAACCCAAGTGCCCCTCATATACATGTTCTAACCTAACCTAACCTAAATCTAGTTTTGATTCCTTTAGACTTTAGATTCAAGATTTAATGTGAATATATGCATTAATAAAAACTCATTACTATTTTAATACTAGTTATGCTGCTGTTGATGCACTGATGAAAGCCAGATAGCTAGATCAGTGTTTAGTTAGTCGTAGTTGCCGGTGGGCTTAGGTCTAAAGGAATCCAAACTAGTTTTAAAAGGTTTGGATAGGTTAGGTTAGGTTAGAACATGAATAAGACGGGTGTCCGGCCTGCGGCCGGGCACTTAGGTTCCGTTTAAAAAAAATAAAAACAAAAAAAAAACGTACCACTACAAAGTACTCTTGTTTATATTAGAAGATATTGTAAAATAACAATAAGTTTAATTTTTTTTTTTTTTTCACTAACACATTAGGCCCGTCGCGCCGCGCCACTACTATATGGGGCGAAGGTGCGAAGGTGACGGCGACGACAAAGTACCGAGTCTAAGGAGTCTGATGGCGGCGCCACACAGTGGCGTTATGTCTCTATAAAAGTGGTGGTCTTTTATTATATTATTTATTAATGGTATTTTTTTAATATCATATCAATACTGTACCCCGCACGGGGGGGAGGTAGTGACGAAAAATAAGGATACGAGGTCTCGTAATCGCAATGAGTTTCTGCGACTACCATTGTTTGTCGCGGGTAACGGGGAATCAGGGTTCGATTCCGGTGAGGGAGCCTGAGAATCTGCTACCACATCCAAGGAAGGCAGCAGGCGCGCAAATTACCCCCTCCCGGCACGGGGAGGTAGGGGTAGGTAGTGACGAAAAATAATGATACGGGACTCTTACGAGGCCTCGTAATCGGAATGAGTACACTTCAAATATTTTAACGAGGTAAAATTTAAGGGCATTGAGGGTCTGGTGCCAGTGGTGGTTGATTAGATGCACACACTATACTTTTATAATTATCCTATACAAGTACCAGTACAATTATTAAATATAGACGCGCAAGGTCGTTACACGAACCGCTTACCATTATAGTAAAGTACTATGCAAACACACATAACATATACGCAATAAGGGAACTTTAAATTGGAGATTTTACCCTACCACACCCGTCTGTCTCATTTTGAAAACTATTCAAAATAATTGCTATTTTTCATTCTCATTCAAATATAAATAATAGTAAAAAATAATATATAATTTTTGACTGAACTGAACCCAAGTGCCCCTCATATACATGTTCTAACCTAACCTAACCTAAATCTAGTTTTGATTCCTTTAGACTTTAGATTCAAGATTTAATGTGAATATATGCATTAATAAAAACTCATTACTATTTTAATACTAGTTATGCTGCTGTTGATGCACTGATGAAAGCCAGATAGCTAGATCAGTGTTTAGTTAGTCGTAGTTGCCGGTGGGCTTAGGTCTAAAGGAATCCAAACTAGTTTTAAAAGGTTTGGATAGGTTAGGTTAGGTTAGAACATGAATAAGACGGGTGTCCGGCCTGCGGCCGGGCACTTAGGTTCCGTTTAAAAAAAATAAAAACAAAAAAAAAACGTACCACTACAAAGTACTCTTGTTTATATTAGAAGATATTGTAAAATAACAATAAGTTTAATTTTTTTTTTTTTTTCACTAACACATTAGGCCCGTCGCGCCGCGCCACTACTATATGGGGCGAAGGTGCGAAGGTGACGGCGACGACAAAGTACCGAGTCTAAGGAGTCTGATGGCGGCGCCACACAGTGGCGTTATGTCTCTATAAAAGTGGTGGTCTTTTATTATATTATTTATTAATGGTATTTTTTTAATATCATATCAATACTGTACCCCGCACGGGGGGGAGGTAGTGACGAAAAATAAGGATACGAGGTCTCGTAATCGCAATGAGTTTCTGCGACTACCATTGTTTGTCGCGGGTAACGGGGAATCAGGGTTCGATTCCGGTGAGGGAGCCTGAGAATCTGCTACCACATCCAAGGAAGGCAGCAGGCGCGCAAATTACCCCCTCCCGGCACGGGGAGGTAGGGGTAGGTAGTGACGAAAAATAATGATACGGGACTCTTACGAGGCCTCGTAATCGGAATGAGTACACTTCAAATATTTTAACGAGGTAAAATTTAAGGGCATTGAGGGTCTGGTGCCAGTGGTGGTTGATTAGATGCACACACTATACTTTTATAATTATCCTATACAAGTACCAGTACAATTATTAAATATAGACGCGCAAGGTCGTTACACGAACCGCTTACCATTATAGTAAAGTACTATGCAAACACACATAACATATACGCAATAAGGGAACTTTAAATTGGAGATTTTACCCTACCACACCCGTCTGTCTCATTTTGAAAACTATTCAAAATAATTGCTATTTTTCATTCTCATTCAAATATAAATAATAGTAAAAAATAATATATAATTTTTGACTGAACTGAACCCAAGTGCCCCTCATATACATGTTCTAACCTAACCTAACCTAAATCTAGTTTTGATTCCTTTAGACTTTAGATTCAAGATTTAATGTGAATATATGCATTAATAAAAACTCATTACTATTTTAATACTAGTTATGCTGCTGTTGATGCACTGATGAAAGCCAGATAGCTAGATCAGTGTTTAGTTAGTCGTAGTTGCCGGTGGGCTTAGGTCTAAAGGAATCCAAACTAGTTTTAAAAGGTTTGGATAGGTTAGGTTAGGTTAGAAGATGAATAAGACGGGTGTCCGGCCTGCGGCCGGGCACTTAGGTTCCGTTTAAAAAAAATAAAAACAAAAAAAAAACGTACCACTACAAAGTACTCTTGTTTATATTAGAAGATATTGTAAAATAACAATAAGTTTAATTTTTTTTTTTTTTTCACTAACACATTAGGCCCGTCGCGCCGCGCCACTACTATATGGGGCGAAGGTGCGAAGGTGACGGCGACGACAAAGTACCGAGTCTAAGGAGTCTGATGGCGGCGCCACACAGTGGCGTTATGTCTCTATAAAAGTGGTGGTCTTTTATTATATTATTTATTAATGGTATTTTTTTAATATCATATCAATACTGTACCCCGCACGGGGGGGAGGTAGTGACGAAAAATAAGGATACGAGGTCTCGTAATCGCAATGAGTTTCTGCGACTACCATTGTTTGTCGCGGGTAACGGGGAATCAGGGTTCGATTCCGGTGAGGGAGCCTGAGAATCTGCTACCACATCCAAGGAAGGCAGCAGGCGCGCAAATTACCCCCTCCCGGCACGGGGAGGTAGGGGTAGGTAGTGACGAAAAATAATGATACGGGACTCTTACGAGGCCTCGTAATCGGAATGAGTACACTTCAAATATTTTAACGAGGTAAAATTTAAGGGCATTGAGGGTCTGGTGCCAGTGGTGGTTGATTAGATGCACACACTATACTTTTATAATTATCCTATACAAGTACCAGTACAATTATTAAATATAGACGCGCAAGGTCGTTACACGAACCGCTTACCATTATAGTAAAGTACTATGCAAACACACATAACATATACGCAATAAGGGAACTTTAAATTGGAGATTTTACCCTACCACACCCGTCTGTCTCATTTTGAAAACTATTCAAAATAATTGCTATTTTTCATTCTCATTCAAATATAAATAATAGTAAAAAATAATATATAATTTTTGACTGAACTGAACCCAAGTGCCCCTCATATACATGTTCTAACCTAACCTAACCTAAATCTAGTTTTGATTCCTTTA
Organism: Pararge aegeria; assembly: GCF_905163445.1. Taxonomy (NCBI): domain Eukaryota; kingdom Metazoa; phylum Arthropoda; class Insecta; order Lepidoptera; family Nymphalidae; genus Pararge; species Pararge aegeria. The sequence goes on along the minus strand of NW_024396978.1, from coordinate 3,598 downwards.
GACTTTAGATTCAAGATTTAATGTGAATATATGCATTAATAAAAACTCATTACTATTTTAATACTAGTTATGCTGCTGTTGATGCACTGATGAAAGCCAGATAGCTAGATCAGTGTTTAGTTAGTCGTAGTTGCCGGTGGGCTTAGGTCTAAAGGAATCCAAACTAGTTTTAAAAGGTTTGGATAGGTTAGGTTAGGTTAGAACATGAATAAGACGGGTGTCCGGCCTGCGGCCGGGCACTTAGGTTCCGTTTAAAAAAAATAAAAACAAAAAAAAAACGTACCACTACAAAGTACTCTTGTTTATATTAGAAGATATTGTAAAATAACAATAAGTTTAATTTTTTTTTTTTTTCACTAACACATTAGGCCCGTCGCGCCGCGCCACTACTATATGGGGCGAAGGTGCGAAGGTGACGGCGACGACAAAGTACCGAGTCTAAGGAGTCTGATGGCGGCGCCACACAGTGGCGTTATGTCTCTATAAAAGTGGTGGTCTTTTATTATATTATTTATTAATGGTATTTTTTTAATATCATATCAATACTGTACCCCGCACGGGGGGGAGGTAGTGACGAAAAATAAGGATACGAGGTCTCGTAATCGCAATGAGTTTCTGCGACTACCATTGTTTGTCGCGGGTAACGGGGAATCAGGGTTCGATTCCGGTGAGGGAGCCTGAGAATCTGCTACCACATCCAAGGAAGGCAGCAGGCGCGCAAATTACCCCCTCCCGGCACGGGGAGGTAGGGGTAGGTAGTGACGAAAAATAATGATACGGGACTCTTACGAGGCCTCGTAATCGGAATGAGTACACTTCAAATATTTTAACGAGGTAAAATTTAAGGGCATTGAGGGTCTGGTGCCAGTGGTGGTTGATTAGATGCACACACTATACTTTTATAATTATCCTATACAAGTACCAGTACAATTATTAAATATAGACGCGCAAGGTCGTTACACGAACCGCTTACCATTATAGTAAAGTACTATGCAAACACACATAACATATACGCAATAAGGGAACTTTAAATTGGAGATTTTACCCTACCACACCCGTCTGTCTCATTTTGAAAACTATTCAAAATAATTGCTATTTTTCATTCTCATTCAAATATAAATAATAGTAAAAAATAATATATAATTTTTGACTGAACTGAACCCAAGTGCCCCTCATATACATGTTCTAACCTAACCTAACCTAAATCTAGTTTTGATTCCTTTAGACTTTAGATTCAAGATTTAATGTGAATATATGCATTAATAAAAACTCATTACTATTTTAATACTAGTTATGCTGCTGTTGATGCACTGATGAAAGCCAGATAGCTAGATCAGTGTTTAGTTAGTCGTAGTTGCCGGTGGGCTTAGGTCTAAAGGAATCCAAACTAGTTTTAAAAGGTTTGGATAGGTTAGGTTAGGTTAGAACATGAATAAGACGGGTGTCCGGCCTGCGGCCGGGCACTTAGGTTCCGTTTAAAAAAAATAAAAACAAAAAAAAAACGTACCACTACAAAGTACTCTTGTTTATATTAGAAGATATTGTAAAATAACAATAAGTTTAATTTTTTTTTTTTTTTCACTAACACATTAGGCCCGTCGCGCCGCGCCACTACTATATGGGGCGAAGGTGCGAAGGTGACGGCGACGACAAAGTACCGAGTCTAAGGAGTCTGATGGCGGCGCCACACAGTGGCGTTATGTCTCTATAAAAGTGGTGGTCTTTTATTATATTATTTATTAATGGTATTTTTTTAATATCATATCAATACTGTACCCCGCACGGGGGGGAGGTAGTGACGAAAAATAAGGATACGAGGTCTCGTAATCGCAATGAGTTTCTGCGACTACCATTGTTTGTCGCGGGTAACGGGGAATCAGGGTTCGATTCCGGTGAGGGAGCCTGAGAATCTGCTACCACATCCAAGGAAGGCAGCAGGCGCGCAAATTACCCCCTCCCGGCACGGGGAGGTAGGGGTAGGTAGTGACGAAAAATAATGATACGGGACTCTTACGAGGCCTCGTAATCGGAATGAGTACACTTCAAATATTTTAACGAGGTAAAATTTAAGGGCATTGAGGGTCTGGTGCCAGTGGTGGTTGATTAGATGCACACACTATACTTTTATAATTATCCTATACAAGTACCAGTACAATTATTAAATATAGACGCGCAAGGTCGTTACACGAACCGCTTACCATTATAGTAAAGTACTATGCAAACACACATAACATATACGCAATAAGGGAACTTTAAATTGGAGATTTTACCCTACCACACCCGTCTGTCTCATTTTGAAAACTATTCAAAATAATTGCTATTTTTCATTCTCATTCAAATATAAATAATAGTAAAAAATAATATATAATTTTTGACTGAACTGAACCCAAGTGCCCCTCATATACATGTTCTAACCTAACCTAACCTAAATCTAGTTTTGATTCCTTTAGACTTTAGATTCAAGATTTAATGTGAATATATGCATTAATAAAAACTCATTACTATTTTAATACTAGTTATGCTGCTGTTGATGCACTGATGAAAGCCAGATAGCTAGATCAGTGTTTAGTTAGTCGTAGTTGCCGGTGGGCTTAGGTCTAAAGGAATCCAAACTAGTTTTAAAAGGTTTGGATAGGTTAGGTTAGGTTAGAACATGAATAAGACGGGTGACCGGCCTGCGGCCGGGCACTTAGGTTCCGTTTAAAAAAAATAAAAACAAAAAAAAAACGTACCACTACAAAGTACTCTTGTTTATATTAGAAGATATTGTAAAATAACAATAAGTTTAATTTTTTTTTTTTTTTCACTAACACATTAGGCCCGTCGCGCCGCGCCACTACTATATGGGGCGAAGGTGCGAAGGTGACGGCGACGACAAAGTACCGAGTCTAAGGAGTCTGATGGCGGCGCCACACAGTGGCGTTATGTCTCTATAAAAGTGGTGGTCTTTTATTATATTATTTATTAATGGTATTTTTTTAATATCATATCAATACTGTACCCCGCACGGGGGGGAGGTAGTGACGAAAAATAAGGATACGAGGTCTCGTAATCGCAATGAGTTTCTGCGACTACCATTGTTTGTCGCGGGTAACGGGGAATCAGGGTTCGATTCCGGTGAGGGAGCCTGAGAATCTGCTACCACATCCAAGGAAGGCAGCAGGCGCGCAAATTACCCCCTCCCGGCACGGGGAGGTAGGGGTAGGTAGTGACGAAAAATAATGATACGGGACTCTTACGAGGCCTCGTAATCGGAATGAGTACACTTCAAATATTTTAACGAGGTAAAATTTAAGGGCATTGAGGGTCTGGTGCCAGTGGTGGTTGATTAGATGCACACACTATACTTTTATAATTATCCTATACAAGTACCAGTACAATTATTAAATATAGACGCGCAAGGTCGTTACACGAACCGCTTACCATTATAGTAAAGTACTATGCAAACACACATAACATATACGCAATAAGGGAACTTTAAATTGGAGATTTTACCCTACCACACCCGTCTGTCTCATTTTGAAAACTATTCAAAATAATTGCTATTTTTCATTCTCATTCAAATATAAATAATAGTAAAAAATAATATATAATTTTT